>NC_056732.1:1255951662-1255954162 GCF_019279795.1 Protopterus annectens | reverse complement strand
TTTGGAGACTTGCAGTCATCTTTGCAGGCTTTACACGTAAACTAAACAGAATACCAATCTATCGTGTGGTCCATAACTTGTGCAGGGATCCTTTAAGCAATTTATCTTAAGCTTGTTTCTTCTTTGCTATTCATTTTTTACTTTGATCATGTCTTCCCCATGAAACAAGTAGATAGGTGTTGTCAGGCAGCAGGTCTTTTTCAGATAAGAAACATTTTTACAAGTGAGGGTATCACAGATTGCTACTTTCAGCATGTTACTTAGTAGTTTTATAAAGCTGAATATAAATTATAATTAGAACTGCAGTGCAAGGAAAAGTGGTTTGAGTTGAGTGCTGCTTGTTTTTTTTTTAATACTTTTGACTGGCATTCTAGTAATGTATTTAAAAAGTAATTTATTTTTTCATGTCTCACAACCTTTTTTTCTTCTACACTTCATTTTGTCTTGATTGGACTCTCGTAATGACTGTTTGGCATAGGGTTGCCACCTTCGTTCACGGCTAAAACCGGAGCCACGCCACGCCCCTCGCGTCACCAGTAACCCCACCCACCCCACCCCCTCTCCCGCCAACATACCGCCCATTTTGTGATGTCACGACAGCATCACTCAATGGGAACGCCCTCTTTTTTCGTTCCCGCCACCTGCTTTTGGCTGATTTGCTATGCTTTTCTGTAAGAAAAGCATAGTAAATCAGCTGATCAATGGGAACGCCCTCTTTTTTCGCTCCCGCTGCCTGCTTTTGGTTGATTTGCTATGCTTTTCTGTAAGAAAAGCATAGTAAATCAGCCGATTTACAAACTCCGATAGTCTGTTTCCTTTTTGAAACAGAATACCGGAGTTTGTACAGTGTTTTCCGGACTACCGGAGAATCAGTTTGATTTCCTGATAGTCCGGAAAAAAACCGAAGGGGTGGCAAGCCTAGTTTGGCACCCAGGGCAGTGTATTTAATTAAAGTTCCAGTTGTTGTGGTTTTGAGAATAGCTCCACCCTGTTCTAGTTGGCCACACCCCTTCCCATTGGCCCCACCCACTCAGCTGTCTCATGCAGCCCCCCCTTTAATTTGAAGTCACCAGCCGCCACTGATATACATATATATATATATATAGATATATATATATATGGTTTCATATGAAACCATCGAATTACCATTTCATCGAGACTAACATCATCGAGCCGAAAACATCGCAGAATGACATCATCGAAATGTTACTTCATCGACTTCCATACCATCGAAAATGAGTGCTCAAACATAACTAACTGCAAATAGTGCCGTACACAAAAGTGGCAGTAGCAAAACATGACATATGCGATAGCGTTGACACAACACCCGTTCAATACCCCGTTCAGTGGGAAAACACTAACTATATGGACATATACCTATCTTCACCCATGGTAGCACTCTTCCTAGTATTACAATTGTATAATTCATGTGTATTCCCAGAAGTATACTTTAGCATATTGTACAACATGGTAATGCAGAGAAAAGCAGTACAGAAAATCATTGAACATAATGACCAAAAAGCACGCCGGTTGTAACGTATAAACTATTTACTTTTCTTTCATAGCTCAGTTGCAGTACCCATTATTCCACGTAAAACTGTTGTAACCTCTGCCATGTCGGATAACTAAGGTCTGTCTTTTTAAAGTGACAGTAGCTTTTAAATGTTGAATATAGAGGAATTCCGTAAGTAACAGTAAATACCACAATAGAATTGGTTCCGTACTGAACACTCGATGGTATGGAAGTCAATGAAGTAACATTTCGATGATGTCATTCTGCGATGTTTTCGGCTCGATGATGTTAGTCTCGACGAAATGGTAATTCGATGGTTTCATATGAAACCATATATATATATATATATATATATATATATATGTATATATATATATATATATATATATATATATATATATATATATATGTATTTTACCAGGGCAAGTAAACACTTGCCCAAAATTACACAAAACACACAGTACTATCTGAAACCCACCTAGGTGGCGGGGCTACCCCTCCCCCCCAATTATATATACCAACTCTGGGATTGCACTACAGTGGAGCAAAGGGCATATTTCGCCACATTGGGCAAGTGTTTACTTGCCCTGGGTAAAACTACATGGTTCAGGATTTTCATTTTTGTTATGTTCATCTCACAAAAATAACATTCCAGACTATGGGCTTTTGTTACTTGAAAGTCGACCCATATATAGCTATACATCCACACATATATGTACATATATAAATTAACTGGTAGATGCATTACTTTCATTGTATGGTCAGGCTTACTGTTATCACTGTTACAGCAACCATCAGTGCACTTTTATTTCTGAAAGGCAGCAGTATGTGTATGGGTAAAGTGTTTTTGTTTGGTATGCAGGAGAGGAAGGTCGTGACTAGTATGAATCTGTCTGATAATTAGCTATGAATGTGAAATCAGTATGAGGACTGTAATGATCCACAGGGAAGTTGTATATCTCACATTGTTGCACACATTAACACACA
>NC_056732.1:1255926662-1255946662 GCF_019279795.1 Protopterus annectens | reverse complement strand
GTTGAAAAGCTAGACAGTGTGCTACTATCTCTGTGGCTGTACTATACAAATAAGAATAGTTTGTTTGTTTTTTGTGGCTCTAGTGTGATAGAATTGCAGGAGTGTCTGATTAAGAAGGTAGATGGTATATCACCATATTAAACCAATTAAATGATTGGAATGTCTAATAAAATGTGCCATATCTCACAGTTTCTTTGTTCTGTGCACTTTTGCAATAGAAATCTCAATCATCTGGTTGTCTGCCTGATACATTGGATTATAGTAATAACCCATGGCTGGGTGTGAGTAATACTACATTTATTTGTGATTGGCATGATTTGGTCATGATGGCAAACCCCTAGTGACCAAATAAAGTCAACCACGGGTAAATCCAGCATTACCATCACCCAACCATGGCTTATTGATATTATATAATGACATTGCTTAAGAAAAAAAAAACTTACTTTTCTTAAACAATGTCCTTGTATAATGGCCCGGTGGTGTTCTTCCTCTTTGTTTATGTATCCTGGAGTTTTCTTGATGTACTGCACATGCATATGGGACTTACATTCCCACAGTTATGCAGTACATCAGTGCTTTGGAAAAGAAGCAATGGAGAAAGGAAGATCTCATAGGTTTATAGGTGTTTACCAAGCTAATGAGCACAAGGGCCTTTTTAAACCTAGTCATGCATCTCAAATCTCTGACAAGTTCTGATACCCTTGATAAGTGTAAGCATGGGCCTTGCTTCTGCCCATTAGGGACATAGGTGCCAAACCAGGGATGAATTTCTGGTCCCCCATCCAGTTGTCCAAGGTGCACTTGAATTGGGTTAGGGAGGAATTTTGCTTCACATGGATGGGGGGCCTGTTCCATCAATGGGATAGTCTCTGGGATAAATACCTGTTTCTCCAGCATGTCATATTTATATCACAGGCAAGGTTTAAGTCTTTAGAATGGGTAATTCTGGTGCTGTTTGTTTTGTGGATATGCAGGAGGTCTATCAGAGTGTGGTCAGACAATGCCCTGTATGCCAGGCATAGATCTCCCCTCAAAAGCCTGTAGAAGACAGAATACAGGGATAGGGCCTTGAGGCAGTCTCCACAGGACATTTTTCTTGTGCCCTGTCTTCTGTTAGTGAGGATCCTCTGTGGATGTTCCAATTGTTGGATTTTCCCGGTTAGGTACATTCCAAAGGGGGTGCTGTACTCAGTGATAGGTCTGATGTCCTTTGCTTTTTTTTTTTTTTTTTTTTTTTTTAATAAAGTTTGAAATCCGGAGAATTCAGAGGTATGAGAGAGACAGGACAAAGAAAACCAGGTACTTATCTTTAGTTATGCATAATGTACCAGATTTTCCAAGTATTGTCTCTGCCCTGTCTCTCTCATACCTCCGAACTGTCTTGATTTCAAATTTTATTTATTTTTTTTTTTAAGGTCAAGAAAATAAAAAAAAAGATATGACATATTAATACAAAAGAGTCTGGATGACCAGACTTTTGTCTGTTGGTATATGTTTAATTTACCATGGGAACACTGGTTGGGCTGACCAATCAATGTACTCATTTTTGAATGTTAATGGCCAATCATTGTATAATATGTAATAGATGAGAGGCATGTAGTGAGTGACAAAAAACAAAACAATATTTACAACTGATATAGATAAAGTCATATAACTGAAAAATGAATGCAGCATTCAAGCTGTTGAATGGCAGTGTTGATGAACTGACTCAAACTGCAAACTGAATACTCAGATTTCTATAACTGAAGTCTGAACTGAAATGAACTGCACTGTACTGTCATCTGTAGCTTCTGCAACTCTGAACTTTTAAAACTAACCTCTGTCTTGTAATTATCTATCTTAATATCAGACTCTGTAAATTTCCTACTCAGTTTTACACACTTCCTTAACCCTGGTTACCAAGCCTTGTACCATCTGCAAGTCTTTATGAGTGTTTTGGCTTCAAGCTTATTTACAAAAGCATTATTTAACCTAAAACGTCTTCTACAAAAACAGCATGCAAAATGTGAAATATGAAATGTACATATAGATCTGCTTTAAGATGGCCACGTATGCAAAGGGAATACCATATTTATATAGGATATATTCTATTAAAAATTATTTTGTGTAAGACCTGACCTTACAAACCAAACAAAAATGGTTTGGGGTACATATCTTGTGGGAAACTTTCATGGAATGAATCAATTAGACATGAGAGTATTCATGGGATTTATAAGGCATTATATAAATTTTGAGATTTCTGGTTCAGTGAAATTTTGATGGTTAAACTGTGTGAGGGGAAGGGTCAACCTGCTACTCACAGAACTCAAATACTAAAACTATAGAGGCCTTAGCATTCATTTAGGTTATTACAGGAAATTTATGTAATGTGCCATTGTGGTAGGGGTTGCTTATATGATATTTTTTGACTAGCTCATGTTTAATGTGTTAAAGTGTAGTGATTATTCCCACTACTGTGTTTTATCATAGTCTGTTTATTGTAAACATGGTGGAATTAATAGGGGAAACTTTTAAAACTCCATTGGACCACATACATTATGCATTGTCCTAAAAAAAAAAAAAAATCACAATTATTTGTGGGCCCACGGTTTGAAAACTGTTAGTGACTTAAGGTATACTTAATCCACCACCACTGCGGCATGACTGAGTATTTTCACTTCCTGTTAGCCTCAGCTGATGATGATGAAAGCTAGGAACATTTTGCACAGCTACTGTTTAGACCAAGAAGGGTAGCAAAGAACTCAGTAGTAATTTTAGGTTTCAAAGTAATACAGCCAAGAAAATAGATACAGAGTGGACATACAGGAAGGATAAACATTTTGGAGCAGATTCAGGCAGGGATTCATATAGTCAGATGTGGTTGTTAATAGTACAGCCTAAACTACAGATGACACAGGTATCATGCTTCCATCATAGATTCATAGGTTCATAGGTAGGTACTAGGCTATCGGCTCTGGGGCCTATATAAGCATAGCCAGAAAAGTTCCCTGGCTTTTGCCACCCAAGAAAGTTATTTTCCTGTGCCCCTGTCTAGCAGAGCCACAGAAGTGATCCCCGAGGTGAATTTCCTATTTCCCATCCAATTGTAGAGATTTTTCTTTAAGAGGGATAATGATGAGCTCTACTTGACATGAATGGGTAGTCTGTTCCAGAGCATGGGAAGTCGCCGGGACAGGAATCTATCCCTCCAGCATGTTCTGTTTATTGTGGTGACAAGGTTTAGGTCACTGGAGCATGTGGCTTGGAGGGATTGGGGTTTCTTTAAATGCAGCATGTCCATCAGATCTAAGTTTGACATGGCTTTGACTGTTAGGCAGGGGTCACCTCTGAGTAGGCAATAAGCAATGGAGTAGAGCTGGAGTTTTTTGATACGGTCTGCATATGGCATCTGTTTGAGGCTAGTAATCCTCTTAGGGAGGTATTTCTGTGGCTTTTCTAGTTGTTGTAGATGTCTTGCGAGGTACATGCCAAATGGGGCATTGAACTCTATAATGGGTCTGATGAGGGATGAGTAGAGAGGAACAATGACCTCTTTTTTCTGGAGGTGAACCCCTTTGTGATGAGGTGTGCCATGTAGAAGGATTTCCTGATGACTGTGGCGATGTGATTATCAAAGGAGAGACTACTGTCCACCTGTGTCCCAAGGTCTCTTATCACACTTTCAGTGTTTAGTGGGCTACCACCTATGTGGTAGTTCATGGGTACAGTGTTTTTCCCAAAGAGGATGACAATACACTTTTTGGCATTGAGCTTGAGGCCATGACTTTGACAACAAGTGTCAGTCTCAGTGAGGCTTCTTTGTAGAATGTCCACATTATTAGGCAATTCTATTATCACACCTACTTTGCAGATGTCTGTGAACTTCATTAACCAAAGACCTGCTGTATTCACCTGGACTTCTGAGAAGTAGATGTCAAACAGGAGAGGACCCAGGATTGAGCCCTGTGGTACTCCACTTGTCACTGGTCTGAAGTTGGATTTGGAGACGGCTACTTTCACTGTGTGGGTTCTATCAGTGAGCCAGTTGACCACCCATCTTGTGACATAGGGATTTAGCCCCAGTCTAGTGAGTTTATCTATAATTCCAGAGTGGGGAATGGTGTTGAAAGCCTTGGTGAGGTCAAGATAGGCTGTGTGCATCACCTTTCCCTCGTCCAGAGCTCTGGTGACTGCTTCAAAGAAGTCAATCAGGTTTAGAAGACATGATCTACTTTTTACAAACCCAAACTGAGTGGGGTTCAGAGTTTGGAGGTTACTTATGTCCTTGTTTATAAGTTCCAAGATGATATGTTCCATAGCCTTGCAGACCAGGCTCATCAGGCTAATGGGGCGGTAGTTCCCGGGGTCTGTGTTGGTGCCCCCTTTGTGGAGTGGGATAACCATCGCTGTGTGCCATTCAGTAGGCAGAAAGCTTGAAGTGAGGCTATGATTGAACATGGTACTTAGGTGGGGTGTCAGTTTGTTCTGTAGTTCATGCAGAACACAGCCTGGGATGTTGTCAGGTCCCATGGATACTGTGTTCTTGGCTTTGGAGAGTGCGGGCTTTACTCATGCAGCCATGATTACAGGGGCTTTGCATTCTTCTGGTATAGTGATGGGCCCTTTGGGGGGTGAGGGGGGGGTGAAGCTTGCACTGAACATATCTGCCAGGATGTTGGCTATATCAGTTGGTTCTGTGTATCTAGTGCCATTGTGCTGTAGCTCAGAGCAGATCTGAGTGTCACCATTGAGATTCTAGACATAGCTGTAGAATGCTTTTTGTTTGTCTTTAGAATCAGTGGTGATTTTATTTTCATAACTAGCTTTGGTGGATTTTATGAGGGCTCTCAGCTTCTTACTGAGGCTGACCAGGGAGTTCCTGCAATCAGGGGTTTTACTCTTTTTTGCAACAGCTTCTTCCTTCTGTTATAGAGTTTGTTTATGGCAGGGGACCACCAGATTGGCTTCCTTTTTTGGAGGATAGCATCTTGGTTCTGTTGGGGATGGCACTATCCATGCACTCATATATTTGCTTATACAGTGCATTTGTATAGGATTCAGCAGTCATACCTCTAGTTTCTGTCTGTATGGGTGTCGTGAAGTTTGCCACTTCTGTCTTAAGAAGCATGAAGTTGGTTTTGGAGAATTTTTTTACGGTGGTTTCCTTAATGGGGGTAGGGGCAGGATATTGATGTCTAGGGTGATTACCTTGTGGTTGGATCTGACCAGCAAGGAGTTAACCTCTGGCATGGAACATTGGTTGCCCATATTGGTAATGACCAGGTCCAGGATATTGCTGTCCCTGGTGGGGTTATGGACAAGCTGAACCAGGCCATTGGAATTTATGAATTCCAGAAAGCGTTGAGCAAATGAGTTAGTACATGAGCAGTTTTTCCAGTTGATGGTGGGGTAGTTGAAATCACCAATTATTAAGGTATTGGGCTGTACCTTAATATTACTCAGTATATCAAGAAACATGGAGTGGGCATCCTGGGGCATGGTGGGGGATCTGTAACAAGCTACAACCTGGATTGCAGAATTGCCCAGTGTTAGTTGCACTTGGATAATTTTAGATGCATTATGTTGAGCAACTAGCTGGAGGTGTGGATATCCTTAATGAATATGGACATGCATCCTCCTTTAGTGTTTCAGTCCAGGTTAGGTGGCCAAAAGATGTGGTATGAGTTATAGCCTGGTAGTGCAGGTGTGCTCTCTGGAGCCTTGAACCAGGTCTCCATCACTGCACAGATTTTGATGTTCTCCATTTTAAGGAGTGCCTTGAGTGAGTGCATTTTGAGGTTTAGACTTCTAGCATTGAGTAGCATTACCCTCCGATTTTGCTTGCTTATACTTGCTACGGTGGTGAGTTTGTCATTTGAACCTTGCCTAAAAAAGGCACTTTACGGGTGACAAGAGCCTTAGCCAGTATCCGGAATCCCAGGGGCGACAGGTGCAGGCCATCTCTGGCAAAGCATCGTGGTCTGTCGATCATGTCGTCCCAGGCAGACATACATTTGTCCTTGTATTGAGGTATAATTCTGGACAATAACAGGATGCTATTCAGGGCTAGGGTCATACCTGCCTGGTCTACATGATCCGAGAGCTCCTCCATGTATCTTTTCATGTAGTCCAGGGAGGTATGTCTCAGGTCATTCACACCAATGTGGACAATGACAGAGTCATATTTGTACTTGTGGAGTGACCTGAGTGCTTGTGTTATGTGGCAGATCCTGGCACCGGACAGGCAACTGACAGTAACTTTTGCCTTGTTTAGCCTCATGAGTGGGACATCAGTCTGCCTGACTATAGAGTCAACTATGATTACTGTGTTGGGTACATTGTTTTGCCTTATGGGCTGAGGTTGAGTGGCACACTGATTTTGTGGGCTATATGTCATTTGGGTAGTGTTGGGGGTGGTGGTTGCTTGCGTTTCATCTTTGGAGGTCTCTGTTGTCTGGGCAGATTTTTAATGAGAGCCTCCATGAATGTAGGTGTGTGTTTTGTGTTGCTATGTGTGGGTTTAGGCCATGTAGGTTTTGATGGACTGTGTGTTGAGTGTGGTTTGGTGCAGGTGTTTACCTTCTCCTCTTGACTGTCCAGTACAGTCTTGGCTGGAGAGAGCTTGGCTTCCAGTTTGGCTATATAAGTGCATTTCTCACAGGCTGTAGTGTTGTGTGGTAGGAGGAGATGGTTGTCAGTGTACATGAGGCAATTGCTACATTGCCCCCAGATGCCCTGATTCATCAAGTGGACAGGGGAAAATACCAGGAACTGACCCTTAGACATGCCTGGATAGGTGCTTATTAATTTAAGTACTAACAACTGTTTTCCTTCTAACAAGTGAGGGAAGTTGAGTGCTGCAGTAATTTGTAGATTTAGTGCTTGCAACAAGTTTTGAACAAGTGCTGAGCACAAGGAAACAGTTTTGAGTGCTAAAACTAGAAAACTGGCTAGTTCTAAGGGAAAATTAGAAGACAAGACTTTCTGGCACCAGAAATAGTTTAACCCTAGTTAAACAGTGCAGCACAATGTGCAAAACCACACAAACACAGGTTTTTAAACAGAAAGTTGAAAGGGATAGAAATAGCCCAAAATGGTCAAAAAACTACAGATTCTGAGCTGAAACCACTCCTCCAGTGACAGATGGGCTGCTCAAAGCTCACCACTCTCACTGATGAGCAGAGAAGTTTCCTTCTATTTTAGTAAGGTCTGGGCAACACAAAAACTACAAAACAGCTCAGAATTCAGCAAATCTGAAAACCGGACTCTACTGGTTATAGAAAGGTGGAAAACGAGTAGAAAGACAGGATTTTTTTTTTCAAAAATTAAAACAGATACAGTAAAACAAACACTTTTAAAGCAGAAAAATGGCTATCGCACTTGAGTATGTAGCCCTCAAAAGTTCAACAGTTGAAAAACACTAAAAAATAATCAGTTAAAGTGAAACAGTATCAGAATTCAAAAAACAGTTCAAATAAGTTGCAAAGTTAATAAAAAATGCTTGGAATAGTGCGGCTAGTGAAAATAAGCAATGAAAAGCAAAACAGAGGTACTTAATCTACTCAAAGTCTCCCTTTTCTCTCTCTGCTGCTGTAGAACTCTGCAGGACACCCAGGCAGGATCTTGCTGAGGTAATACAAGCACAAAAAACATGCAAACATGGGTTTTTAAGCAGAAAAATAAAAGGAATAGAAAAAGCACAAAATGACCAATAAAACTACAAATTCTGAACTGAAACTACTCCTCCAGTGACAGATAGGCTGCTCAAAGTTCACCACTCTCACTGATGAACAGAGAAGCTTCCTTCTATTTTAGTAAGGTCTGGGCAACACAGAAACTACAAAATAGCTCAGAATTAAGCAAAATCTGAAAACAGGACTCTACTGGTTATAGAAAGGTGGGAAGCAAGTAGTGAGATAGGATTTGTTTGTTTTTTTTCAAAAATTAAAATAGATACAGTAAAATCTGCACACAGTGACAATTTGTCAGATTATACTGGATTTTTGCCATAGTTCGCTATTACATCTTGTGACCAAGAAAACCGTAGACAGATTCATGTATATTTATCATCACTAAAACCCTGTGCAGATGTCAGCAAATGGCATGATACCTCCATACAAAGAACATTTTGCTACATTTCTGTTGTCAGCAGTCCCTTGAGCTGAAGAAGACCTTGCTAATGAAACATGCCAAGGATTTGACCATCTTCTAACTCCTGTTTCAGCTGTAAGAGTGGAATGTCTTGAGTTTAAAGTTGTAGTAAGACTATGTTGGTCTGTGCATGACCAGGGGATGTGCAGTCTTGGGTATAATTTAAAAGATTCTGCACTTTACTGCAATAAGTATAATACTCTTTTGTGATAATACACAAGGATTGCTCAGTGATTCTGATTATCCTAACAAGAGGAGAACAGACACACTGGTGCTATTGATCTTTTCTCTCTGTATGTGAGCAAGTGAAAGGTTTCCCTCAGGGTAAGTAAAGTCACAGGAGTCAGACTATTCAGGGTGCTGCAATTTTTGAACACCATGAGGAATTAAAGTTTTGCTTCATACCTAAACATGAGGTACTCTTTCAGTGAAGATGTGTCATGGGACAGATTATGAAACTGAATAACCTCCTTTTTTCATGACAGCCATTCTGCATGGGGAGAAAACTTGTGTACTATAGTAATAACTTACCACGTCATTCCCAGAAGAAATAGCACTAGGTAACCGCACCACAGCAATGGAAAGAGGACTTGTGAATTTTTGAACATTCTTATAGAAATACAATATGGGGTATCACTTTGGCATAATGGAGTAGATACCATAGGTCTGCATTTTATGATAGTGCATTTTTGGAGCAAGATTGTTTGCAGGTAGCTACCTTCGTGGTGGAGATGGGAAAACATATATGGTACACTTTTGGCAGTACTTTAGTTTGGTGTTCTCAGGTGAATAAAATCATTCAATTAACTAACAATCACAGATTTACTATTAAAGCAGGCAGAGTTAAAGTGAACAAAACAATGAGTAAGTATAATAACTCAGGTGCCGATTTACTGTCTTATTTGCTATTTCACTTTTCCCCAAAACTTTACCGAAAGACATCAGAAGTTAGACGATCAGTTCTTCAAAAGATGCGTGCCACTAGAAGGTAACATTGATTGCATTAATGCCTGCATCATGGGTCATAATACCAGAGATTCAAACTGCAGAGTGCTAAAATAGAATGAGTTATTATGGGGCTAGGGATTCACAATGAGGCCTGTCTGATAAAGTTCCTAATCTTGATATTAGAGAGAAGGGTTAATAGCTTCACATTTTGTAGCATCCATCAGTAGCAGATAACATTGCTTCTAAGAAAACTGGCATAGCATGATGTAGCCTGTGGATGGGCTAGAATAAAAAAGACATCTGAAATGCTCAAAAAACTAGTTACAGTTTTATTGATGGTAAAATACCATGATATGAATACACAAATTGCATTGCAAATCAATGCAAATCTTGATAATATAGCACTGGTGAACCTGCAGTTGAAGTTACCAGTTGCCAATGGGTCAGATGCATTTACAGATACAAATAAGAAAAAGCTTACATAAAAATGATCTCTGAATAGTAGTGAATAGATGAGTGACATTCATCAATCATGTCGATAATAAAGATGCTGAAGTGGAAAAAAAACACAAGCCCTTGCAAAGCATATTTAAAAGGTTTTACATAAGACTGCAGAGAGGATTATTGTATGGAAAAGCAAAAAACAGATCTGGTAATAGAAGGTATACTGAGTACAGCATATTTATGAAAGATATATTACAATACATAAGAGGAACTACAGATTTATTGGGTAATTCTACTGTAACCAATGGCAGACAAAAGTTAAAGATGTAATGACACGGATTTAAAAATATAGTTATACTAAGACATTATAATAAAATGCTCACTTGAGCAAGAAGTATCAGTAAAAAAATAAAACTCATCCTTATTTTTCTTTTAAAAAAAAAATATATATTGGTTATCATTTGATTACCAGAAAGCCTGCTGAGACATTATAAAATGTCTCTTTTCTAGGGAGGTCAGGGGAGAAAAGCTCTATAACATGAACATAAGTAATACAGAAAAGTTACATATTTCACAGAAAATTACATCATTACGTCAAACACATACACAGTATTTCATAAACTGTAAGACAATCAAAACTGAAAAATATACCTTGAAATTAGACACTATACAGTTATGGTGTATTAGAGAATGGGCGATCTGTAGATTGCATCCTGATTGGAAAACAAACATTTGCCGGCAGGGTATTAATCTACAGATAACGCCACTGAAAATGAGTCCAATGCTTCATGGCAGCATATCAAGCTGCTGTGGAGCACGGACTGAAAAAAATGTTAATCTGCCATTATTTTATGCTCACTAAGCAGTTCTTTTGATGTTTTGCGAGAGTAAAAAAAATAAATGAAACAGAAAAAAGTGTTTGTGTGTGTATGTGTGTTTATTTTTATGTCTGTATATATGAGTGTGAGTGAATGCATGCATAAAAGCAGAAGAGACAGCATATGTGTGTGTGTGTGTGTGTGTGTGTGTGTGTGTGTGTGTGTGTGTGTGTGTGTGTGTGTGTGTGTGTGTGTGAGTGTGTGTGTGTGTGTGTGTGTGTGTGTGTGTGTGGTATGTGTGTGAGAGAGAGTGAAGAGGGAGAATGATTGAGTGATTTCTGGCAGCAGTTATGAGGTTTGGGTATCTTTCGATTTCTCAGCTCAAGATATGCGGATAAGTGTAAATAATCATGGGACAAAAGCTCAAAATAGGAACATATTTTAAATGTTGCTGTTACAAAATTGCAGTTACTTGAATATTTGGATTTGTGTTAGCATGCATTTTCTGAAGCAGAGGTGTAAGTGTGAGAAAGAGTAAGGGAAATGAGTGAGACTGACCAGTGGTAGCAGCAGTATTCAAAATGTTTGCATACCTCTTGACCTTGTAGCTGAAGAAATCTGGATAAAGCCTAAAATAAAGGGGGAACAAAGGCTCAAAATAGGAACAGATTTAATTATTGCTCTTATAAAATCACATACTTGCTTAAATAGAAGGATTTGTGCACAAAGTATGTGTGTGAGAGAGTGAGATCGATTGACCATTGATAGTAGTAAAGAGGTTTGCATACCTCTTGAATTCTTAGCTCAAGAATGCAGATAAAACCTAAATAAAGGGGAAACAAAGGCTCAGAAATAGAAATAGATTTTAATTATTACTCTTATAAAATTACAAATTTGCTTAAATAACAGGATTTGTGCTAGCATGAATTTTATGAAAGAAATAAAAGTCTGAAACTCAAATGTATGTCATTATTTATTGACTTCAATCTCCAATGACTGGCAACAAACCAAAGCTTTATGAGTAGGGGACCAAAAAATAAAGTAAATGCCTGGATATTTTTTCAAGTGTTATATTTTGAATGTAAAATGCTTCCTTCAACACTTTTAACATATACTAGAGCAAGTTTGAAACATTAGGCGGAGGAATTATTTTATATCAAAATATACAAAAAAAAATAATATAGCAATAAAAAAATAAATAAGTAAGAAAACCCAATAATTTTACAGACAGCCCATTCTCTAAGCACATAATAGTGTGTTATTGTGGAATTGACACCCTTCCAGGGATGTAGAGGCCCTCCACTGCTTAGTACACCCCTGGGCAGGTGTTATTTCCGCAATAACATGCACCCTGTTGGGCATTATTGCTTGCTTGTTAAACTGTTAAACATACGTTACATTGATGTTTCTATAATATGCTTCTAAGTATAGCAAAAGAGGACTGAAGTGTATAATACTCAGCTGTTTAGGCCAGAAGATATAACATGTTTGTAGGAGAATCTCTGTGTCAGATGGACTATGTACTTAGTATTGAATAAAAGTATGTATATGATATATACATATATATGTATATATATATATATATATATATATATATATATATATATATATATATATATAAGTATGTATATGATATATACATATATATGTATATATATATATATATATATATATATATATGTATGTATGTACATGTGTGTGTGTGTGTGTGTGTGTGTGTGTGTGTGTGTGTGTGTGTGTGTGTGTGTGTGTGTGTGTGTGTGTGTGTGTGTGTGTGTGTGTGTATATATATATATATATATATATATATATATATATATATATATATATATATAAAGAGAGAGAGAGATCACTTAATTTGGAAAGTGCTATTAGCAGAGATATGAGACAATGACACTAACAATGGTTAGTCTTTGTTATTTAAATTAGAGCTCTTATCCTAGAGTTAGAATGACATGAGCAAGATTTAAAGTTAATGAAGTGAGCTTTAAGGTATACATTAAACAGTTTTGGGCTTGTGATTTGCCTTATGTGTTAAGTTAAATACTTAGTGTTCACAGATGACAAAAGTAACAGTTCCCATTCAGTTAAGGAGATACATACTTGACAGGATACATCAATATCACCTTAGAATAGCAAAGTACAAGGAAATAGTACAATATATATATATATATATATATATATATATATATATATATATATATATATATATATATATATATACATATATGTTTCAGTCTCCAATGACTGGCAACAAACCAAAGTTTATGAGTAAGGGACCAAAAAATAAAGTAAATGCCTGGATATTTTTTAAAGTGTTATATTTTGGATGTAAAATGCTTCCTTCAAGCTGAGTATTATACACTTCAGTCCTCTTTTGCTATACTTAGAAGCATATTATAGAAACATCAATGTAACGTATGTTTAACAATTTAACAAGCAAGCAATAAAGCCCATTATATGGTCTGACATAAATTAATCACTATGGACATCCATATCCTGTCTCACCCCCAGCAAAGGAAACCACGGTCAAAAACTTCTCAGAAGCAAACTTCCCACTTCTCAAAACCAAGCTGGGATCTTTCAAAGCCCCAGGGCCAGTGGAAAATACGGCCCAAACCACAGAATCCTTTACAAATGCATTCTATGGATACCTACAGGAATGCATGGATCATGCTATCCCAAATAAAACCAAGACACACTCCTCCAAAGGCAGGAGACCTGTCTGGTGGACCCCAGCCATAAATAAGTTGTACAACAGAAGGAGGAAGCTACTACATGATAGAGCAAAATCCCTGAAAGGGAAGTCAACTCTGATCAGTACTAGCAAAAAACTACGATCCCTCATAAAATCCTCTAAGGCTAGCTTCGAAAGAAAAATTGCACAAGACACTAAGATAATTACAAGGCTTTCTTTAGTTATGTCAGAAACTTGGGTGGAAACTCCCAGATATGCTCTGAGTTAATGCAAAATGACAAAAAATACACTGAACCCACAGACATTGCCAACATCCTGGCAGACAGATTCAGTGCAAACCCCCCCACCCCCCAAATGAGCAAATGACTATCCCAACAGAGTGGAGCTTCCCTGACATCACAGATGCACAGGTGAGAGCTGCCCTCTCTAAAGCAAAAAACACAGCATCAATGGGACCAGACGGTGTCCCGGGCTGCATTTTACATGAGCTCCAAGAAGAACTGAACCCTCACTTAAAATCACTGTTCAGTCTCAGCCTTACAACAGGATATGTACCCAAAGAATGGCGTACAGCAACAGTGGTCCCACTCCATAAAGGTGGTGCCACAACGGACCCCGGAAACTATTGCCTTATAAGTCTTCGCCTTATAGGTCTTCTATCGCCTTATAGGTCTTTTCAGGCTTGTTGGCTGTTGGTGAAGCACCCTCCAAGAGGAAAAAACGCTGAGAGAAGAAGGGAGCCACTTTTGAGATTTTAAGTATTTTTTCTCTGTTTATTTGCTAAGTTTTTCTGCATAGCTGCCTAGCTTGAGCATTTTCTGGCTTGTTAAACTTGATTTCTGTATTAGTAGCTGTATTTAGAGCACAACCAAAAGCTGTTTGCTGAATTTCCTGTTTGCACTTAATTTTAAATCATTTTTTTCTTAAAACTTGCATATTTTCTGTCCTTGACCTAGCACTCTTGTGTGGGGTCATTTACTGCACTGTTATAACTTGATATTACTTGTGAACCTCTGCTATCTCTGTAAAAAAACAAAAAAAAAAAAAATCTTGCTTTTTCCCACTTTTCTGAGAGTTAAAAAAGTTCAGTTACAGGCTTGCTGTTCCTGAACTGTTTGAAGGTTTCTGTGAGGCCATTTTTGCTTGGGCTGAAGGAGGGTCTCTCTGTTGATCAGTGGCAGTGACTAACATTGAGCAGCTTCCCTGCCCCCCGTAGAGGTGGTTACTGACTTGAAACTGTAGTTTTATTGGCCACTAGGGGTCATTTTCATAACTCCTTCATCTTCCTCTCTTAAAACCTAGTTGCCTCGTGGTTTGGGCGTCTTTTCAGACTTGTTGGCTGTTGGTGAAGCACCCTCCAAGAGGAAAAAATGCTGAGAGAAGAAGGGAGCCACTTTTGAGATTTTAAGTATTTTTCTCTGTTTATTTGCTAAGTTTTTCTGCATAGCTGCCTAGCTTGAGCATTTTCTGGCTTGTTAAACTTGATTTCTGTATTAGTAGCTGTATTTAGAGCACAACCAAAAGCTGTTTGCTGAATTTCCTGTTTGCACTTAATTTTAAATTGTTTTTCTTAAAACTTGCATATTTTCTGTCCTTGACCTAGCACTCTTGTGTGGGGTCATTTACTGCACTGTTATAACTTGATATTACTTGTGAACCTCTGCTATCTCTGTAAAAAACAAAAACAAAAAAAAAAATCTTGCTTTTTTCCCACTTTTCTGAGAGTTAAAAAAGTTCAGTTACAAGCTTGCTGTTCCTGAACTGTTTGAAAGTTTCTGTGAGGCCATTTTTGCTTGGGCTGAAGGAGGGTCTCTCTGTTGATCAGTGGCAGTGACTAACATTGAGCAGCTTCCCTGCCCCCCGTAGAGGTGGTTACTGACTTGAAACTGTAGTTTTATTTTCCCTTTTGTGTCTATTCCTGCTTCTTTCCAGCCCCTGCTATCAAACACGCTTTAACGTGCTTTAGCGCGATTTAGCGCGGAGTTGCCACTAGAGCAGCATCGGGCAGTGCTGGTTAAACAAGGTTAAACTCTTTCTGGCTCCAGAAAGTCTGTTCTTCAATTTTTCCCTTAGAACTGCTCTGTTAGGAACCTAAACAGTTTATACCTACACTAAAAAGTGCAGCACTTGTTCCAAATAGCTTTTTCTACTCAAAAAGCTCAGCACTTGTCTTATAAGCATATCCCGTGTCTTATAAGCATTCTCTTTGCAGGTCAAGCACTCCTATATTATACAAATCTCTCACTAGCAAAACCCCCCAGAAGTGCCCACTTCCCTGCTAAGCCCACTACTTTTCTGTCTCATACCAACTCATAATTCTTTCTAGCATGTCAAAGGGTCAGATGCTGGCGTCCTCTCCTGCCCAGTTGGTGAATCTGGGAATTCTGAGAAAATGTTACAATTGCCTCATGTACACGGACAACCCTCTCCTCCTCCCACGTAACACTAACACTTGTGAGAGATGCAGCTATTTAGCCAGACTGGAGGCTGAGCTCTCTCAACTCAGGACTGGCAAGACCAGGCAAGAGGAGAAGGCAACTACACACACCACAATACCAGTCTCACATAACTCAACCACACCACTGAATCAAACACATAAACACACTAAGACATACTGGAGGCTCTGAGTAAAAATTTACCTAAACAGCAGAGGCCTCCAAAGCAGACACCCAAGCAACTGCAAACTCAATACACCACACAAACAACACATAAACAACAAAATCAGTGTGCAAAGCAGTCACTGCCCTTAAGGCCAAATACAACACCAAACATACTTGTCATAGGTGACTCCATAGTCAGACACACTGACGTCCGCTCACCAGACTGAGTAAGGAGGAGGTCATAGTAAGCTGTCTGTCGGGCTAGAATCCGCCACATAACACAAGCACTCAGGTCTCTCAACAGCAGGTACAAGTACGACTCAGTCATTGTCCACGCTGGTGTCAACGACCTGAGACGTACCTCCTTGGACTACATGAAAAGAGACATTGAGGAGCTCTCTGATTATGTAGCCCATGCAGGTATGACCCTGACCTTGAGCAGTATCCTACCTTCACCTAGAATGATGCCACAATACAGTGATAAGATGATCAGCTTTAATAATTGGCTTAAATTCTGGTGTCATTCAAAGGGGATCCAATGTCTGTCTGCCTGGGATGGCATGCTGGACAAGCCACGCTGCTTCGCAAGGGACGGCTTGCACCTGTCACCCCTAGGCTTCCGGATATTGGCAAAGGCTCCTGCCACCCCCATAGTGCCTTTTTTAGGCAAGGCTCAAATTCTAAACCTACCACCCTAGAACACAAAAAAGTAAAAAAACTAAGGGTAATGCTGCTCAATGCCAGAAGTCTCAATCTCAAGATGCACGCACTCGAGGCCCTTCTCAGTATGGAGAACATCAATGTCTGTGCTGTGACAGAAACCTGGTTCAAGGCTCCTGAGAGCACCCCAGCACTAGCAGGTTTCACCTCATATCATGCGTTCCGGCCCCAAAATCCAGACAACACCAAGAAAGGAGGGGGGGTGTCCATATTCATAAAGGACACCCACACCTCAAGGTTGGTGGCAACGCACGATGCATCGGAGACCATCCAGGTGCAATTAACCATAGGCAAGACTGCTCTGCAATTTGTAGCATGTTACAGGCCACCCTCTCAAACTCAGGAACCTCACATGGCCTTCCTGAAAACAATGGAGGGGATAAATGTATCTCCAAACACCATCATACTAGGTGACTTCAACTACCCTAATATAGACTGGGAACACTACTCAAGCCCAAACACTCTAGCCCAAAGGTTCCTGGAGTTCATAAACTCAAAGGCCATGGAACAACTAGTCACCATCCCCACAAGAGGAGAAAACATACTTGATCTCATCATCACGAACATGGGATCACAATGTTCAACACTGGAAGTATACCCCTCACCGGTGAGATCAGATCATAAACTAATCTCGCTGGAGGTCCTCATCCCGCCCCACCTGAAATAAAAAGACCACAGTGAAAAACTTCTCAAAAGCTGACTTCACACTTCTAAAAACTAGTGTGGTCTCCTTTAAGGCCCCTGAGCCAGTGGTAAACATTACTCAAACCGCTGAATCACTTACAAATGCCTTCTACCAGCACCTACAGGACTGCATGGATCAGGCAATCCCAAACAAAACTAAGACTCTTTGTACCAAAGGCAAGCATCCAGTCTGGTGGACCCCAGCCATAAACAAGTTCTACAACAAAAGGAGGAAGCTACTACAAGATAGAGCAAAATCCTTGAAAGGTAAGACACCTTTGATCATTATAAGTAAAAAACTAAGAGCTCTCATAAAATCATCCAAGGCAAATTTTGAGAGAAAAATCGCCAAGGACTCATAAGGCCTTCTTTAGCTATGTTAGAAACCTAGGAGGAAACTCCCAGATATGCTCAGAATTAGTTCAAAATGATGTGAAGATTACTGAACCTACACACATTGCCAACATACTGGCTGACAGGTTCAGTGCAAACTTCTCCCCCCCCCCCAAAAGGAGAGATATCTATACCAGAGGATTGTAGCCCCCCAAACATGGACCGGATGGTGTCCCCGGCTGTGTGCTCCACGAACTCAATGAGGAATTAAACCCACAGTTAGGACAGCTGTTTAATCTTAGCCTCACCTCAGGATACATACCCAAGGAGTGGCGCACGGCGACTGTGGTCCCACTTCACAAGGGCGGTGCCTCCACCGACCCTGGAAATTACCGTCCCATTAGCTTGACAAGCCTTATCTGCAAAGCCATGGAGAGGATCATAATGGAACTCATAAATAAAGACATAGGGAACTTGCAGACTTTGGATCCAACCCAGTTTGGCTTTGTCAAAGGCAGATCATGCCTTTTATACTTGGTTGACTTTTTCGAGACAATCACCAAGGCCATTGATGAGGGAAAGGCAGTCCATACAGCCTACCTTGACCTGGCAAAGGCCTTCGACACAATACCCCACTCAGGTATCATTGAAAAACTCATCAGCTTGAATGTAAACCCATACATCACAAGATGGGTTGCAAACTGGCTAAGTGACAGAACCCACAGGGTCAGAGTTGCTGGAGCCATGTCAGACTCAAAGCCTGTCACAAGTGGTGTCCCACAGGGCTCAGTCCTGGGTCCACTCTTGTTCGGCATCTACTTTTCTGAAGTACAAGCAAACACAGGAGGGTTATGGCTGACAAAGTTTGCAGATGACTGCAAACTGGGCGCCATAGTCGAAAACACATCTGACACAGATATCCTTCAGAAGGGCCTCACAGAAACGGATAACTGGTGCCAGAGCCATGGCCTAAAGTTAAATGCCAAGAAATGCATAGTCATACCCTTCGGGAAAAACAAGGTTACCCCTAGCTACCATATAGGTGGCAATCCACTGAGCACAGAAGAAGTCATCAGGGATCTGGGGACCCAGGTTGACAGTAGCCTTTTGTTTGACACTCATGTTGCTAAAGTGGTTAGGAAAACCTTCTACATTGCCCACCTGATCATGAAGGGATTCACATCTAGATCAAGGGAGGTCATCGTCCCCCTGTACTCATCACTCATTAGACCTATGATTGAGTACAATGCCCCATTCAGAATGTATCTGACCTGACACCTGCAGCAGCTGGAAAGGCCCCAAAAGTTCCTCACCAAAAGGATAAAGGGTCTCAAAAATATGTCTTATGCTGCCCGACTGAAAGAACTCCAGCTCTATTCAGTCTCATACCACTTGCTCAGAGGTGACCTGTGCCTGACATATAAGGCCATGTCAAACCCTGATTTGATGAATATGCTTCACCTCAAAAAATCTAGATCCCTCAGAACCACAAGGGCGGAGACTTAAACCTTGACACGGTTATTAATAGAACGTGCTGGAGGGACAGATTCATCACCCAGAGACTCCCTATGCTGTGGAACAAAATCCCGGTACATGTGAGGCAGAGCACCTCGCTGGCCTTGTTCAAGAGGAATCTTGACCAATGGATGGGGGATCGCAGATATACCCCAGGGATTACTTCAGTGTCACTGCTTGACAGAGGCACAGCAAAATAATAAGCATAGTTTTATTCAAACTAAAGGGGTGGCGAAAGCCAAATAACTATGGGCTAGGCTTATAAATGCCCTTGGGCAGATAGCCTAGTATGAACCTATGAACCTATAAGCCTAACTAGCCTGGTCTGCAAAGCTATGGAGCATATCATCATGGAACTCATAAACAAAGACATTGGGAACCTCCAAATACTGGATCCTACCCAATTCAGCTTTGTTAAGGGCAAAACTTGCCTCTTGAACCTGGTCAATTTTTTTGAAACAGTCACCAAGGCCATAGACAAAGGGAAGGTAGTCCACACAGCCTACCTTGACCTTGCAAAAGCCTTTGACACAATACCCCATTCGGGCATCATAAATAAGCTCACCAGCTTAAATATCAACCCCTATGTCACAAGATGGGTTGCAAACTGGCTTATGGATAGAACTCACATGGTCAGAATTGCAGGTGCCATGTCAGACTCTAAACCAGTTACAAGTGGCATCCCACAAGGCTCAGTCCTGGGACCTCTCTTGTTCGGTATATATTTCTCTGAGGTACAGGCTAACACAGGAGGACTATGGCTGACAAAGTTTGCAGATGACTGCAAACTGGGGGCCATAATTGACTCGCCGGCTGATACAAACATCCTCCAAAAAGGTCTCACAGAGATGGATAACTGGTGCCAGAGCCATGGCCTAAAGCTAAATGCCAAAAAGTGCATAGTCATCCCCTTTGGGAAAACAAAGTGCCCACAAATAATCACATAGGTGGTAATCCATTACGTATGGAAGAAGTAATTAGGGTTTTGGGGACCCAAGTAGATTGCAATGTCTCCTTTGACAATCACATTGCCAAAGTGGTTAGAAAGACATTCTATATAGCCCACCTTATCACAAAGGGGTTCACATCTAGATCAAGAGAGGTCATTGT
>NC_056732.1:1255909162-1255921662 GCF_019279795.1 Protopterus annectens | reverse complement strand
ACCTTTCACTATCTTCATTAGTGCATTTTGTCATTATCCCTCCAGTGCTATTTGTTCTTATTCATGCTGTGATCTGGGTGCCTGAATATCTGATACCCCTCCAATCAGTATCGACTTCATTCTGTCTAAAAATTTCTAAGATAGCTATAACTGGCTAACCTCTAAGTGTCGATCCATAAATGTTAAAAACTGAAGTTATGTTCCTTGGTACAGCCAGATGCATTTCCATGTTACTAAATTACTGATTGCTCACATCTATATTTGCCTGCAAACATGTCAAGGATTTGCTTAAGCAGTAACGAACTTTCATGACACAATTAGGGTTGTCTTTTCTAAACTTTATTACAAAAAAAGTATTATTCCTTTGTTGAAATTTGGTGCTCCCTTACTAAGTGCAGGATTCACAATTAATTACGGCAATCTACAGGTTTTATTAATGAAGACTGGCAGATGTATGATCCTTGCCCATCTTCTAAAGCACCACTGTGTCTCTCTAATCCAGGCTAATTTACTGCTCATTCATAGAAAGCTGGCACACAGTAGCCCCCTTATAAATCTGTATACTTAGTCACTTAAATTACATCCCTTTAGTCTGATGAATTCCAATCACTTACAGGAGTGAAGGGTGTTATACAAATACAATAAAAGTTATGATATTTATCTGTATTTGAAAGGATACTGAGTACTGCTTTTGTTTTTTATTTCAACTCAGCTCAAGTTTTATTTCAGTACTTAAGTCCAAGCACTATACAAAAATATCTCTAAGACACAATAATGAATATGAATATTTTTGAACATTTCTTTTCACAAATAAATTACAAATTACAATTACAAATGCAAAAAAAGATATTTAATGATGAAAACAACCCTGCATATAATATTATACAGTACACCTGTATTGTGAGTAACACATATACATGTAGAAATAACAGTAATAGCAATTGTTGCAGACACTGATTGCACTAAAGTAAAAACAAATCACAGCCAGCAAAAACAGTGCACAACCTAAAAACTGATTGAAATTTATCTCAGACTCCTGAGTTTTTTAAAGTCAGTCTATTTCCATCTTTAAATGAAATGATACTTTGTAGCTTAAACCACCTTTGCAATTCCAAAAAGACTAGAACAATAACAGAATAACCAACAGCTCAAAAACATATGACAAGATGGATTCATGAAGCCACAGTTCCAGGGATGTTAGTAATTTAGGCATGATCTATAGGTTAGCACAAACACCACATTGTTATCTCAACAATAAAAACAATGTCCAGACCAACAATTCCAAGTCTATTGAAGCAACAGAAAGAAAAATACATGACACTGAGCAGCAACAGTGCAACACTGGTGCAAAACAAAATTTCAAGTGCAGGGATTTTAAATCTACTGAACCAAAAGCAATACAAAGAGTCAAAATGATCTAATGTGGTACTGCTGAAACTCTACAGCAGCCAAAGCACATGTACCCTCAAATGTGAATAACCAGCTTTACTTGCTAAAGGTGTCAAATGGGGAAATCTGGATTAATCAGCACTGACACATTTTATTTTATTTATTTGTTAATTGGCCAAGCTGGTAGTGCTGAAACTCTACAGCAGCCAAAGCACACGTACCCTCAAATGTGAATAACCAGCTTTACTTGCTAAAGGTGTCAAATGGAGAAATCTGGATTAATCAGCACTGGCACATTTTATTTTATTTATTTGTTAATTGGCCAAGCTGGTACTGCTGAAACTCTACAGCAGCCAAAGCACACGTACCCCCAAATGTGAATAACTAGCTTTACTTGCTAAAGGTGTCAAATGGAGAAATCTGGATTAATCAGCACTGACCCATTTTATTTGTTTGTTAATTGGCTAAGCTGGCAGTGCCGAAACTCTACTGCAGCCAAAGCACACATACCCTCAAATGTGAATAACCAGCTTTACTTGCTAAAGGTGTCAAATGGGGAAATCTGGATTAATCAGCACTGACACATTTTATTTTATTTATTTGTTAATTGACCAAGCTGGTACTGCTGAAACTCTACCGCAGCCAAAGCACACGTACCCTCAAATGTGAATAACCAGCTTTACTTGCTAAAAGTGCCAAATGGGGAAATCTAGATTAATCAGCACTGGCACATTTTATTTTATTTATTTGTTAATTGGCCAAGCTGGTACTGCTGAAACTCTACAGCAGCCAAAGCACATGTACCCTCAAATGTGAATAACCAGCTTTACTTGCTAAAGGTGCCAAATGTGGAAATCTGGATTAATTAGCACTGACACATTTTATTTTATTTATTTGTTAATTGGTTAAGCTGGTACTGCAGAAACCTCTACAGCAGCCAAAGCACACGTACCCTCAAATGTGAATAACCAGCTTTACTTGCTAAAGGTGCCAAATGGGGAAATCTGGATTAATCAGCACTGACACATTTTATTTTATCCACACTACCAAATGTAAGTAAATAGCAATGTTTTCTTTCTTTGATTCTTTCTTTCTTTTTTGTAATCTTACTAAGTGGCATAATCACTGTTATAGATACCATGCATTGAAACAAATTCAAAACTTCCACATTAGAAAGAGTTCATAAACTCAAAGAATAGGAGTAAAACAAATGCAGAACTCTGCCTAAAACCATCCTCACCCGTCCAATTGCTGCCATATTGGATGAAAGACAGAGGTTGGTTGTTAGTCCCTATCTGTACACTCTTACAATCACTGCTTATTTGTACAACTTTAAATATATAGTATGTTTTGTTAAAGCAATGCTTTGCACTAGATGTTTTCTTTTTCCAAAAAACATTTTTATTTTGTTTTCATTATAAACATACACTCATGTACATATAACAAATATAATAAAACAATAACAACTGAAGTTTGGCAACAAACCAAGTTGTTCCAGTACATCTTCATGTGGGGTTAGTTAGATATTAGTGGAGGTTAGGTGAGTTGGGGAAGTGAAAGGGTTAAGTGGAGCCAGGGAAGATTGGGAGGAAATGAGATAGGGGAAGGGAGGAGCTTAAGATGTTAAACAGTGTGTAGCTGGGTAAGCAATCACATTTTGGCGTGAGCTTGCTATAGGCAGGCTTATGTCCATGAAGACCATTTGGTAATGAGGGATCAGGCAGGCCTGAGATTAATAATTATCTTCAGGCAGATGGGATAGGATTAAAGCAGGAAGCGAAAGTTGGCTAAATAGGTAGTGGGGGTGATATTGGTAGGAAGAAGGTAGGCAGGAGAAGCTGAAACTGGTAAATGCTCTCCGGTTGTTGTTTGACTGCTGTTGGGCTCGGCACCATGGGGTAAGTAGTTCGAGGGGAGAGTCCCAGTTTAGAAGGGCATTGCTGGTGTCCAGCTGGTGGCTTAGGTTTTCTGCTGGCAGGGCTGTGCTTGGCAGACTCGCAGGCGATGGTTTGTGGTGTTTCGTGGGTTACCAAAGCAATGTTGCTCTTGGTGCATAAGCGTCTGAGGTCAGCCTTGTTCTCGTTGCCTCTCAGGGGTGCAGGATAATTGAGAATCGGGGTGTTTGGTTTTCCCCATCATTTCGGCCACCATGCGGGTCATGGGTGTCCTGCTTTGCTTCATGTTTCGGTGAGGTTTGGGGGTTGGAGGAAGTAGCGGTGGCCATTTTGCAGGCTGCGGGTTGTATGGGGGGAAGGAAGTTGCTACTGCACATGCGGCTGTGGCATCAGCAGATAAATCAAAAAAAAAAAAAAAAGGACAGTAAAAGTAAACTTGAGGAAGGGTGTTACAGGCTGGTTACGAAGCTGATACAAGTTATGATTTAATTTATGAGTGGAAATTAAACATACTTCTGGCAGCGGGTTCAAGCTATCATAGAAACGTGAGAACACTTTAAGTTTTAAAGTTTGCATTTCAGTCATACTGTCACTTGGACTTGTTTGCTATGAAGGCTCATGTAGTTAATAAATAATAATATAAGCATGTAGAATATAATTCCCTTAGCCACAAAGCAGGATTTGTTTATACTAGAGAATTATAAATATATATATATATATATATATATATATATATATATATATATATATATATATATTTTTTTTTTTTTTTTAGCAAAAGCATAAGTCAGGCTACATACACCCATCTGAACATAAATATGTTGGTTGTGATTCTCAACAATCTGCATTACAAATAATCTATCAGCGCTGTCAACAAAGCCATAACAAGTTGAAACAATGACATGAGAATGAATTGGATATGGATAATAACTCTTAATTGTCCAGGTTTTCGCAGTATGCTCAGATTTTGCCTCATATTTTAGCCTTTCCCTCATAGAATTATTTGTGGTTTTCTGGCAAATCACTGGGATGATCTGAGACTTAAAGTCACTAAATAATGACATACATTTGAATTCAGAGTTTATATCCTTCAGAAAATGCATGGTAACACAAATTCTTTATTCTAGCAGCTTTCTAAATTTATAAGAGTAACATTTAAAATCTGCCCCTGTTTTAAGCCTTTGTCCCCCATGAGGTTTTGTCCAGATTTTGTAAGCTAACAGGTTGAAAGGTATGATATAGCTATATTGCAAAACATGAAGCATGCTGAGAAAACATACCTCTCAACCTCCAAGCATTAAAAATCATAGCACTGACATTTAAAAATAATAGCAGGTTGATAGAAAGAGGGGCACAATTTTATTGTTCACTATAGAAGGACTTTACATACTGCACCCTATGTAGTTAGTGGTAATGAATCTTTGTATAGGGTTAGTTTATGTATCCAGTAAAATGTGCACTGATAAACATTTAAGAGGAACATCATACATTTAGGAGGAGGAGGGGCAAGGCTAAATCTGCATAGGCATGCACTAATTTCAAGGCCTCACTATGCCTGCACTTAAAGACTACCTGGCATTATCCCTAAACCTCTCTGCCCCTCTACCATTCAGTCCGAGCACAAATAAACTACAAACCAGCCCAGTTTAGTAACCCAGTGCCTTTATTTCCGGATTCTGCTCAGACTGCTCTTCATGCTTTACGGCCTTTACTGGGTTACATACTATTGCAGAAAACTATACTCATTGAAGTTCTAGGTAGTTAAATATTGCTCATATCTATACTGATGTTGCTTGTTGAGTATTATCTATTTTTTATCTTTATGCCTCTGTTCATGCCAGTCTATATCTGCAGACTTCAACAGCTGTTTTCAACACATTACTAAGCATGTTAACCTTATCGTTCTCACTTTATACTATTCAAGGGATACCTCGGCCCTCTTTGTTTTATGGATTGTGAACATGTATTGCTTTAAATGGTGAAGTGTGGGCTTTGCCCACATTGTCTGGACTAAGAGGTTAAGAGGTATATGGGTGTTAGAGTTTTGGTCATTGCTTACAAGCAAATGGGGAACAAATGGACAGAATGTGGTACACCTACTAATGGCTTAGTATGGTAGATTAACAGCCTCAACTGGGAAGGTTAAACAGGTTATTAAAAAAAAAAAGTAGAAAGGGAGCCCTAAGTCATAATTTCATTTGAAAGAGTTGATGTGAGGAATATTGCAGTGCAGTCCCCATGATAGCACTGTAAGCTGCTTGTAAGCTATTAGGTTTGCTGCATTTTGGCCATTTGTTCAACATTATGTTTGGTTAGTGTGCCTCATTTGGAGATGGAAGGTTAAGAGCTAGGCAGATGGTTTTGCAATATAAGTTAGCTTGGCTTATACAGTGCGCTAAGTGATGTGCTTTGGAATCGCAAGGTTACCTTAGTTGTGGATATTGATAGGTCCCTTCAGGTGTGGGGTTTAGTTGTAGCATATTCGATTGGTAGTTAAATTTATAGTAGGTGTTTGTTAGGTTCATTGGAAGAATTGCTTCAGTTATGGCTGCTTTGTCATAAATATGTGTGGTGGTGGTACACTCCTTCCCAGGTTGGCAGGATAGGTTGTTTTTTGAAGATGTCTTGAAAGGTGCGTTATGTATTTTAGATGATTTACATGTCTTTTCTCTCTTGCAGATGGGGGGTTTTGGAATGCTGCTGCTATAATTTGGAATAGGTGGGTATAAGTTGGAGCCTTCTCTTTACATCTTACAGGATTTACTTTTGTCCGTTTTTTGCAGATGGTGGTGTGATGCGTACCAGTTGTGGCGCTACACAGTGAGTTTGTAGATGATGGAAGCAGTGGCGAGCGAGGAGGTCACACATGGGTAGCACAAGTGGGCAACAGTTGCGGACTGAAGTAAGTGGATTTCAAAGTTGTTAAGTTTTGGTAGAGGATTTACACTGCTAGCCAGAGAAGGACAGGCATTTGAGTTTGTGATCTCAGGGTTAATTTGCAATCGGTTCTATTAACAATTTCAGTATGTTAAATCCATGTTTGAAAGGTGCCTGCAGTGGGCTTGATGAGGTTACAGGTGATGCATTTTATTTTGTGCTCATTAAGGCACGTCGCTGTGGATGGGTTCAGGTAGAGGGAGTGGAGTCACCACCTTCTTAATATCATAGGAAGTTATTAGGCTACTGGCTTTGGGGTGATTACAAGTTAGGCTCTTATTTTTGCTGGTAGCAATTCTCACTCTTGTCCAAAGGGGATATGAGGCATATAAAAAAAAAAAAAAAAGAAGAGGGGACTGGTTCCATTTTTGGTGAAGAGTATGGCAAACACTTGATGGGAGTGGCAGGGGTCCTTGTTAGTACCTCCACGTTAAGAGTTATTGGTATGCTGCATGTAGAATTTATTGGTTTTTCTTTTCCTTGCAGATTGCTGAAGTGCAGAAGGCATCATGCGGTGGCTTGAAAAGGGGGATCTGAAAGGTGATGCTTTTTAATAGAATGGATGTTCTTGCCACTGGAATGGGGCACAATAAAGGTCTAAGTAATCACCTTATTAAGGCATGTTAGAGTTCTGTGTTTAATTAATGGGAGCTGATTATTGCATTGGTATAGGGGGCAAGTAAGGAAAAAGTAGGTGGGGGGCCAGGGGAAAAATTGTTGGGGTGGTTTATGGGGGGTGATCCCATGGGATGAGTAGAGTCACAACATTTGAGAAGCACAGGAACTTATTAGGCTAAAGCCTTATGGCTCTGGTAAGCCAGTGAAGTTTAATCTTTGCTTCTAGGTGCGTTGCTTACACAGGAGCTAGAAGGTTTAAGGGAAGATTGGTTGCAGAATTTAGCAGCCGTAGGTCAGGTTTCGATTATTTACTACAGGTAGAGGTAACATAGGGGAAGTGAACCTTCAAGGGGAAAGGCCAGGGACAAGTAGTGGTTAAGGATGGTTCGTAATTTCAGTGTTTCAGTTTGGTGGTTGTTAGGAATTTAGGAGGTTCTGAGTGGGGTGGCCTGGGTTCTAGTCTGGATTGTCATTTGGTAATGAATGAATTGGGGGTGTTTATGGCTGGGCACACAGAGTACTTCATTGCTGCAAATATGCAAATTTTCAGGATCTAGGTCAAGGGGTGCTGGTTTTCTGCCATTTAGGGTTAGGGCATTAAAGTTTTGGAGTTAGATTATTCCCTACAGTAATTGGGTTAATGTACAGCCAGAACTGGGCAGTTTGGGGGGGTGCTAAGGTGATATGCTACAGTTGACAGGGCGTGGATATGGGTAGTCACTCTGTTCAGGCTGAGCCATATTTAATTGTTGGAAGGAAGTGGTTTAAAAGGAATGTATTCTCTTGGATGGGATGTCCCACTGGTACAGTGGAGTCATGGGTAAGTCTAGTTTGATTAAGGTGTGCTTCAGGGAGGGTAGGCAGGATCCTAAGTGCTTTACAGATTATGGGTACACTAAATGATGTTTAGCTTAACCCTTCCCTTTATGGGAGGTAGTTGGTTGAACAATTTTGGGTAGAAGGGGGGGGGGCAGCCTGGTCAGGCTGGTTGGTGGAGAAGAGGGATAGGCTTGTCCTCTTATGTTCCCCCTCTGGTGTCTGGATGTTCATTTCAAGGATCTGGGGAAAGAAAAATGAGCAGCTGGAGGAAGCTTGCTGAATAGATGAGTAAGCTGAGGTAAGGATGCTGCTTATTGGGTGGAAGGTAATTGAATAAATGATGTATGAAGTGAGATGGGACACTGCTTCATAAGTAAAGTAAGCGAGCAGAGGTATGGACCCTGCTTACTGAGCAGGGTGAGTAGGTACGCTGCCCTAATTAGCATTACAAGGATGGCAATTTATAAGTAAGTGAGCAGAGGTATGGACGCTGCTTACTGGGTCAGGGTGAGTAGGTACTCTGCCCTGATTAGCATTACAAGGATGGCACTTTATAAGTAAGTGAGCAGAGGTATGGACCCTGCTACTGAGCAGGGCGAGTAGGTATGCTGCCGTGATTAACATTACAAGGATGGCACTTTATAAGCAAGTGAGCAGAGGTATGGACCCTGCTTACTGAGCAGGGTGAGTAGGTATGCTGCCCTGTTTAGCATTACAAGGATGGGATGGCACTTTAAAGTAAGTGAGCAGAGGTATGGACGCTGCTTACTGGGCCAGGGTGAGTAGGTACGCTGCCCTGATTAACATTGAAAGGATGTTATGCTGTGGTTAGAATCAATGATATTATGTTCAATTGTAAATAATAAAGTTGGTGAACAAAGGTATGTTATGGAAGTTTTAATAAAGGTCGTCAAATGTCATTCGGTGTGATGTGTTTATTGAAGGGGACCGGGACAAAACTATTTACAATATTTACATTCATCCATGATAAATATTGTAAATAGTTTTGTCCCGGTCCCCTTCAATAAACACATCACACCGAATGACATTTGACAACCTTTATTAAAACTTCTGATACTGCAGTAGTGGTGCTGCGATAGCGTTGTCGCCTCACAGTTAGACGTTGCCCGTTTGATTCTCAGACCGTCTTCTGTGTGGCGATATGTGTAAATGGGCGTTCCTTCATTGAAGGTTGTGCGTTAGGCCCGGCAAGCCAGCACATAAAAATCTACTGCCAATCATTAGCGGACCGAAGTTCCGCTGTGGCGACCCCTAACTGGGAAAAGCCGAAAGACACAAACAAACATTCATCCATGATAAACAATCATTTTATCCATAAGAAGTTATCAGTATTTGTTCAACAGGTTTTCCAGTTTTTGCCATGCTATGTTTTTATGAGTAATGTTATGAGTAATATAACAAATGGTTTGCAGTTCTTTTTTACAAAACAACTTTTGCTAAATTAATAAATTCTTTAAACATCAAATCTTGTTTACTTTTCCAGTTCAAAGTAATATCTTTTCTAGCAATTGCAAGAATTGACCAGCATAACTGAATCTGTGCACTAGATATTTTCTGATGGAAGATGTATGTCATTTACCTAATCCATTATTTAGGAGCACTGTTCCTATACTTCATGAAACCGACTTTGTGATAAGTCCAGAAAGATGAACAGATTAATAGACAAGAACTGGAAGAAGAAACAAATAGTATTGAAAGAATTAAATCTCTAGGCAGAAGTTTACAACAGCCATTGTAGGACAACATAATGTCTTATTGTTGTTCATTATAACTACATACAAATTATAACACAGCATGTTTGTAACTCCTCTACAAGAAGGAGAAACAAAATTCTTAATGCAAATACCTTGTATGTTAGAATACAAAAAAATGCCTCCATATTCATAAATATACTTGTATGTTTCGATATGAGGTGTAAATATGTAAAACAAAACACAGGTCCTGACATTTATAAAATTTGGCCTTGGAACTTAATCTCATTTGCTTTAAAATTTTGCATTGCATTACCATATCATTTGTATGATTCTGTCTATAAAGAATGCTTTTACTCTGGCTTATAAGGGAATTATGCACAGCAGAAGGAGCAAAACTGCATTCTGTGGCATAGTTTTGTTTTGTTTTTCTCTCTCCATTTTTTACTAGGTCAGAATACAAGTAAGGAAGGCAAAATGTAGACTTATGGCAAGGACTGGAAGATGCATGTACTCTGTGGTACAAATTCCAAATCCATAATAAATATACTAATGTCTGTGGCTTGTTTTAGTAATCTGCCGGGTTCTGAAGAGTCAGCCAGCATGTGCTGTCTGTTAAACTGTATAGTATTTAAGTCACAGTAGACAAATAGCAGCTCAGATGGTGTACTGGTATATTCCTCTGACTATAGTGTTCAGGGTCATGGGTTTGGCACTTGGGACTTCTGTTGGGTTGGGAGAGTGGCCTAATGGTTAAGGTTTTTGCCTTATAAACACAAGGTGCAGGGTTTGAGTCTCACAAGGGATAATTGGCTAGGCTTAAAATGGCTCACAAGGGCAGTTAGCCTAGTTCTAATCTATGAATCAAACTCTTTTTTTTCATTAACTAGAAAAGCTGAGAATGACAGCATAGTTCTTAACAGTGGTAAAGACTTTTTCACAATAAACTCAAATTTTTATGCAAATGGTGTGGAATGTAGTACATGTAAAGTGACAGTCATGTTTCAGGACATTATCTGGAGTTATTGATAGTAAGTGGGTGACCAGCTGGAGATGGACACAGTTTGTAAGATGGTCACTCCAAATAATAGTTCAAGTTCTCAGGCTTGTGTTACTGTACTGATATTTGTAAAAAAAATAGGTTATAGCTGTGAGTGATTTCCAGCAAAGTCATGATGTGGAAATACACCTTCTGAATACTTAGTATAATTTGCTTTATTTCCCTAAGACCACTGATAGATGTCATAGAAAACTACAATTTTGATTATTACATAACTTCCGTTACCAAGATATGTCTTATCAACATACGGCAGTGGCAGAAGAGGTGTACCACTCCTGCTCCCCTCATATTTGCCATCTGTTTTTTTAGTCTATCTTAATCAATGCCACATTTTTAGGCTTAACTTACTGATAATTTTTCAACTGTTCAGAAACTGCATGTAGTAATCTGGGGCATGTTGCACATTTACAATTTAACTGAGCAGTTTATTGAAAATGGTGGAGCATAACTCCGTAGACAAATTAAAATTATGTGACACAGTTGTATGAATATTAAAATAATATTAAATGTATATAATAAATAATATTATATGCAGCTAATCTGTATCCCACATCTGTTTTGCAAATTGTAGCAAACAAAAATGCATGGATGATTGGCAGTAACATCCAGATAATCAAACATCACAAAGAATTCATGAAAATTATAGTGATAATTAAAAAGATCATGTATAAAGCATGCATACAATGGAATATTCTTAGCACATATAATACTTTTGAGTGAAAACCTATTGTTCTACATAAGCAGTGATGTAGATATTGCTATGGATTCAGAAACAAATCTGCATAGTGCAACAAGTGATTCTCATGCCATACAAAGGAGAGTCAATGGACTGTTATTCAGAAAAAATGACCATGTCAAGCACAAATCAATGAAGGCTAGTAATGTATGCAAATCACAAAATTTGTTAGGCAAATGGAGAGGTAGCTAAAGGTTATGGGGGGTTAAGTTTGTTGGGGATTAATTTACTTACTGTTGACCTTTGTCCATCAGAGACATGGAAACCAGACCAGAAGTGAATTTGCGATTTCCCATCCAATAATTAAGGTTTCTTTTGAATAGGGTCAGGGACAAACTCTGTTTCATGTAGATGGGCAGCTTATTCCATAGTGGTGGGATCCTTTGAGACACATATAGGTCTTCCCATCATGTTCTATTTATGTCGCAGGCCAAGTTCGGGTCCTAGGATCTAATGTTTCTGGTGGTGTTTGTTTTGCGAGTGTGCAAGAGATTCATCAGAGCTGGATCTGAGGATGCCTTATATGCTTGAAATAGATTGCCTCTCAGTAATATGAAGGAAACTGAGTACAGTGATAGGTCCTTAAGGCGATCTATGTAAACAGGGTGTTTATACCCTGGATTCTCCTGGTGAGAAACCTTTGCATGGTTAGGTATGGGTTTGATAAGGGCTGAGTAGACTGGTACTATAACTTCCTTGGACCTTGCTGCTACATACTTGCTTGTGACATAGAATGATTTTCTTACTATCTTGACCATGTGATGGTCAAGGCCAGATTACTGTCCACATATGTAATCAGATCCCTAACTATCGGGTTAACTCTTAGAGGTATTTTATTGATGGAATAAATGAGCTTGGGTGGATAATTTCTCAAAGGGCACTATAACGCATTTTTTCATGTTGAGTTTTTATCTGTGGTTTTAGCACCAGTCATTTGTTTGTGTTAGACCCTCCTGTAGGATGTTGGTGTCTTGGTGGAACCTATGATAGTTCCCGGTGTACAGTCATCTGCAAACTTAATAAGTCAGAGGCTTTTGACTTTAGTCTTGATTTCCACGAAGTAAATGCCAAACAGTAGTAGGCCAATCACAGAGCCCTGGGGTGCTCTACTGGTGACTGGTCTCCTGGTGGAGGTGGCCTCACCTGTCTTAATTTCTGGAGTTCTGTCTGTGAGCCAACCAGCCCGCAATTCAGTGAGTTATGCAGGGATTTATGCCTAGTTATCAGAGTTTGTCATCAATACCTGAGTGGGGTATTATATCAAACACCTTGACCAGGTCAAGGTAAGTGGTATGCACTGTTTCCCCTCAACTATAGCGTTGGTGACCCCTCTA
>NC_056732.1:1255684162-1255904162 GCF_019279795.1 Protopterus annectens | reverse complement strand
CAACTCTGATCTGAGATATATAACAATAAGTATCCTGTTTTTTTTTGCTTATTTTTTTACTAGTTATTGCTTCTAGCAATTCATATATAGCACTTTTTATTGCCTGCTGCATACATTTTACTGTATTTTATTGCTATTAACTAATCTACATGGTTAAACAAAAAATGTTTACCTTACAGGGACTGATAAATAAGTTTTTTACTGTCACACTGTTTGTAAAGCTTTTTAGCTAGTTTCACTGTGTGAAAGGTATTAATGGAAATTTTCTCTACTTGTTAAGCACCTATTTGTTTGTTCTGATTTCCTGCCAAGGGGTGTGTCGAATAACTGATTTGTTTGCAGTTAAAAGCATTCTGCAGAGTCTCCTTGCTCCTTTATCTGTTTAAAACTTTCATTTTGTGGCTCACTGCTGTTCTTCTGCTGTGATAAGCATTCCTGTAGTGTTTACTGTCTAAAAGAGTGTAGGCTAGTAGCTTTAGAATTGTTCCCCTCCCTCTCTCCCTATTGGTGTTTTGCTGTTATACTTGGTGGCTTTACAGTTGCCCGCCCCTACTGTAAATTTGATCTGGGACACTCCTCACAGTCTAGTGTCATTAGCTCATTCGACCTAATACAGAGAAAACATTGAGAAGGCCAACCCACTTAGTTTCTTAACCTTGAATTATCTTTTACGTCTCCTCTCTCCATTTCCTTTACAAAAATAAATATGCTTGTTTCCTGCCTTTCCTGTAACTAGTCTAGTCCAGATAGAGATTTGCTATATCCAGAACTTCTGAGCCCCCCCCCCCAAGCCTGTCTGTGTTGCAGGGAAGCCTGCTAGCTTATTAGTGGGAGTGGTAAGCACTAGGTAACCTATCTACCACATAAGGAGTGGTTTCTGGGCCAGAAATTGTAGTTATTGGCTGTTTGGGCAGTTTTTCCATCTCTCACACCTTCCTAATTTAAAAGCCCGCATTTGCACTTGTTCCTCCCCTTCCTGTAACTAGTCTAGTCCAGATGCAGATTTGCTGTATTCAGGACTGTTTGTAAGCTCCTGAGGCCCTCAAGCCTTCCTGTGTTGGAGGGAAGCCTTCTAGCTTATCAGTGAGAGTGGTAAGGACTATGTAGCCTATCTACTACATAAGGAGTGGTTCTGGACCAGAAATTGTAGTTATTGGCCGCTTGGGCAGTTTTTCCATCTCTCTCAACTTTCTGATTTAAAAGCTCACATTTGCACTTGTTCCTTTCCTGTAACTAGTCTAGTTCAGATACAGATTCTTACCTTTAGTACTTGAATTTGCTTATTCGTGCTCAGCACTTGTTCAGAACTTGTTGTAAGCACTAAATAAGCTACAAATTACTACAGCACTCAATCTTCCTCATTACCTAGAGGAAAACAGCTTTTGTACTTACTTTCCTCACTTGCTTAAAGAAAAACAGCTCTTGTACTCACTTTCCTCACTTGTCTAGAGGAAAATAGTTTTTTATTCAGGCATGTCCAAGGGTCAGCTCCCAGTGTTCTCTCCTGTCTATGTGATGAATCTGGGCATCTTAGGGCAGTGCGGTAATTGCCTCATGTACACAGACAACCCTCTCCTCCTACCACCCAACACTACAACTTGTGAGAGATCCACTTATCTTGCCAAACTGGAGGTAAAGCTCTCTCCAACCAAGACAGAACTTGACAGTCAAGAGGAGAAGGTAAACACTTGCACCACACCACACTCATCACATAGTCCCTCTAAACCTACACCACCAAAATCCACACATAGAAACACAAAAACATTCACGGAGGCTCTCAGTAATAATCTGCTCAAGCAACAGAGACCTCCAAAGCAGAAACGCAAGCAACCTCCACCCCCCCCCAACACAATCCAAATGACACATAGCCCACAGACTCAGTGTGCCACGCAACCACAATCCATAAGGCAAAACAATGTATCCAACACACTAGTCATAGGTGACTCTATAGCCAAGCACACTGTTGTCCGACATGGCTAAAAAAAAGAAGAAGGTTACTGTCAGCTGTCTGTTGGGTGCAAGGATCCACCACATAACCCACACATTCAGGTCACTCCACAACAAGTACAAATATGACTTTGTGTTTGTCCATGTTGGTCTGAATGACCTGAGATGTACCTCCCTGGACTACAGGAAAAGAGACATGGAAGAGCTCTCTGATCTTGTAGCCCAGGCAGATATGACCCTAGCCCTGAGTAGCATCCTGCCATCACCCAGAATGATACCGCAGTACAAGGACAAAATGATTGACTTCAACAATTGGCTAAGCTTCTGGTGTCATTCTAAGGGGATCCAGTATTTGTCTGCCTGGAACGACATGGTCAACAGACCATGATGCTTTGCCAGCGATTGCCTGCACCTGTCACCCCTGGGATTCCGGATACTGGCTAAGGCTCTTGCCGCCCCTATAGTGCCTTTATTAGGCAAGGTTCAAATGACAAATTTGCCACCATAACTGGAACAGGCAAGCAAAAACTGAGGGTAATGCTACTCAATGCTAGGAGTCTAAATCTCCAAATGCACTTCCTTGAGGCACTCTTTATAATGGAGAACATCAATATCTGTGCAGTGACTGAGACCTGGTTCAAGGCTCCAGAGAGCACCCCTGCATTACCAGGCTATAACTCATACCACACTTTCCGGCCACCTAACCTGGACCGGAACACCAAAGGTGGAGGTGTGTCCATATTCATTAAGGATATCCACACTTACAGGCTAGTTGCTCAGCATAATGCATCCAAGGTTATCCAAGTGCAACTAACTCTGGGCAAAACTGTAATCCAGATTGTAGCTTACTACAGATCCCCCACCATGCCCCAGGATTCCCACTCTTAATAATGGGTGATTTCAACTACCCCACCATTAACTGGGAAAACTACTCATGTACCAAGTCTTCACTCAACGCTTTCTGGAATTCATAAATTCCAATGCCCTGAATCAACTTATCCACACCCAACCAGGGGCAACAATATCCTAGACCTAGTCATTACCAACATGAGTGACCGGTGTTTCACACCTGAAGTCAACTCCTCGTTGGTCAGATTTGGCCATAAGCTAATCATCCTAGATTTTCACATCCCGCCCCCACCCCCCATTAAGGAAACCATGGTAAAAATTTTCTCCAAAGCCAACTTCATGCTTCTTAAGACAGAAGTGGCAAACTTCATGACACCCATGCAGATGGACAATACAGTTATGACTGCTGAATCATACACAAATGCACTCTATAAGCACTTACATGAGTGCATGGATCGTGCTATCCCAAACAGAACCAAGGCACTATATTCCAAAAATAGGAAGCCAATCTGGTGGTCCCCTGAGATAAACAAACTCTACAACAGAAGGAAGAAACTGTTGCAAAAGAGAGTAAAATCCCATTAGTGGAGGAGCTCCCTGGTAAGCCTCAGTTAGAAGCTGAGATCCTTTATAAGATCCTCCAAAGCTAGCTACGCAAACAAAATTGCCTCTGATTCTAGGGACAACCACATAGCATTCTATAGCTATTTCAAGAATCTCAATGGCAACACCCAGATCTGCTCTGAGTTACAGCACAACAGCATGAAAGTTACAGAACCAACTGATATTGCCAACATCCTGGCAGATAGGTTCAGTGCTAACTTTACCCCCCTCTCACCCCCATATGGGCCCATATCTATACAGGGTCCCTGTAGTCACAACTACATGGGTAAAAGCTGCACTCTCTAAAGCCAAAAATACAGCTTCCATGGAACTGGACAACATCTCAGGCTGCATTTTACACGAACTTCAGAGCGAACTGTCTCCCCACCTAAGCACCATGTTCAATCATAGCCTCATGTCAGGCTTTGTGCCCATTGAATGGTGCAAAGCAACAGTTATCCCACTCCACAAAAGGTGAGCCACCACTGATCCTGGGAACTATTGCCCTATTAGCCTGACGAGACTGGTCTGTAAAACCATGGAACATATCATCATGGAACTCATAAACAAAGACATTGGTAACCTCCAAACTCTGGACCCCACCCAGTTCGAGTTTGTGAAAGGCAGATCATGCCTCCAGAACCTGATTGACTTCTTTGAGGCAGTCACCAAAGCTGAAGATGAGGGTAAAGTGATTCACACAGCCTATCTTGACCTCGCCAAGGCTTTCAACACCATCCCCCATTCTGGAATTATAACTAAACTCACTAAACTAGGTATAAATCCCTACATCATAAGATGGGTTGCCAACTGGTTCACTGACAGAACCCACACTGTAAAAGTTGCAGACTCCAAATCTGACTTCAAACCAGTGACAAGTGGAGTACTGCAGGGTTCAGTCCTGGGACCTCTCCTGTTTGGTATCTACTTCTCTGAAGTACAGGCTAATACAGAAGGCCTTTGGCTAATGAAGTTTGCAGATGACTGCAAACTAGGAGCCATAGTCGATTCCCCGAATGATGTGGACATCCTACAGAAGGGTCTCACTGAGACAGATGTCTGGTGTCAGAGCCATGATCTCAAGTTCAGTGCCAAAAAGTGCATTGTCATCCTCTTTGGTAAAAACTCTGCACCCATGAACTACCACATAGACGGCAGTCTATTTAATGCCGAATGTGTGATAAGAGACCTTGGGACCCAGGTGGACAGTAGTCTCTCCATTGATAATCAAATCACCACAGTAGTCAGGAAATCCTTCTACATGGCACACCTCATTACAAAAGGGTTCTCATCCAGGAAAAAATAGGTCATTGTTCCCCTCTACTCGACACTCATTAGACCCATTATAGAGTACAACGCCCCTTTTGGAATGGACCTCACAAGACATCTGCAGCAGATGGAAAGGCCACAGAAGTACCTTACAAAGAGAATTACTGGACTCAAACAGATGCCCTACACTGACCATCTCAAAAAACTTCAGCTTTACTCTGTAGCAACTCCCCTACCCTGAAGTGATTTCTGCCTAACATATAAAGCTATGTCAAACCTAGAGCTGTTGGACATGCTGCACCTAAAGAAATCCCAATCCCTCCAAGCTACACACTCTAGGGACCTAAACCTTGTCACCACAATAAACAGGATATGCTGGAGGGATAAATTCCTGTCCCAGAGACTTCCCGTACTCTGGAACAAGCTACCCATCAATGTCAAGCAAAGTTCCTCATTAGCACTCTTTAAGAAAAATCTTGATGAGTGGATGGGAAATAGGAAATACACCCCAGGGAATCACTTCTGTGGCTCTGCTCAACAGGGGCACAGGACAATAACTTTCTTGGGTGGCATAAGCCAGGGAATCTTGTTGGCTAGGCTTACTTAGCCCCTTGGGCTTTTAGCCTAGTACCAACCTATGAAGCTATGAACCTATTTGTGGTGAAATATCTTTAAGGTAAATGGAAAACATATAAACCTAAAAATAAGTTGTCAGCACCATGGCAGAGAAGGATAAAGTCCTGACTACAACCCTGGTGATCCAGGTTTGATTAGTGCCTCAGGTGTCTGGAGGCTGGGTGTACCATTATTGGGATAGAATAGGGATATTCTTGGATGTTGCACACTATTATGTCTAATTTCCTTGTGGTCAGTGTGGAAACAACCACTGTGTGTTAAATGTGAGTTGGTTGATGTGCTGCTGACATCTGCCCATTGCAGAACTGAGTGTAGTTTCAGTACTAATGCCTGTATTCCATCATCAATTTTCAGGGGCCACCTCACACAGGTACTGGCACCTTCTCAAGTATAAAAAATAAAAATAACTGTTCTTGAAATACTTCACGTGCCTATTTAATGCATCTGTGTGGCTTATTATATAGGCAAGATGGAGAAATAGCTATCTAAATGGATACATAAGCACATATATGATATACATAGGAACAATAATAGAAATGATGCTACAATATATGGAACTGGTGTGGCAGTTAAATATAACACAGTTCCTGATTTTGAATGATATGATATCCAACATTAGTGTATTAAAGTTCTGGGCACCTAGATTATAACTATAAATATTAACATTTTGTTATTTATTTCATCATGTTATTTTGCAATATTTTATTATTTTGAATTATTAATACATATAGCTTCAGAATACAATAAAATAGAACTGTTATTGTAAATAAAGTAAATCAAAATGTTTATGAATTGCAAACATATTTATTAATTACAATCTAGATAACATTTACTGATTATAGCTATACTGAGTTATTTAAATGTATTATATGTCATAAATATTTATACACCAGGATTTAATAAAGTCCATGTTGGCACAGTATAGAGACTACATGGAATGTATCCATGTACATGGCCATGGTTCCCCCTTGAATCAGTGCAAGTAGAGGTGTAGCAGTTACCTGTGGCTGAAGATGAGTGTGAGGCTCCCTGTAATGCTCCCCCCACTGTTGCAATGTTGTGAAGTATGTCAACTTTATAATAAGTCGGTTTTATGATGTGTTATTTTTCTTAGCTATTTTATTACTTTTTTTACTGTGTGTTTGCATGGCGTGGCATGGCGTGGCGTGCAGCAATGCCAAGCTGTGCTCACATATAGAGAGCTGACACCTGGCAGATATCTAAAAATAGAAACCAGATGCAAATTAATTATCATAAATAAATTTATTTTTATTTTTTATTTACTTATTTTTATTTAAGTTTACATTTGTGTGGCATGGTGCGGAATGCAGCAGAGCCGAGCCGAGCTCATATATACATGGCAGACACCTGGCAGACATCTAAAAATATAAACTGGGTATAATTAATTATTTAATTATAGTTGTGTTTAAGCGTGTTTGCATGGCGCAGTGTTTTGCTCAGCAATGCTAACAGATAGCCCAGTAGTATATGTGAAGATATACTAGTTTTTGTAATATCCAACTAGCTACATGGGTAGAGGTACAGTCTCATGTTTAATAGTCCTGGGTTCAAATCCATAGCAGACAGAATATTTCTATAAATGAATGGAATACTTTTCATTAAACTATTGTGAATTTTGGCACTGCTGTGCTTTGCCAAGCACTGCTCATTCATGCTAAGCAGTGCTTAAACATGCTAATGGCTACCAATGTTTGTGCGGTGTTAAGCCTAGCTAAAACTATGCTTCTGTGAGTTTTTGTTCTGCTTGATTTTGCCTTGCTAGATTGCACACTGCTAAATGACACAGCACTTTTTTGAATGTTGCCTGAATGACATTTAATGGTGGGAAAACAGCCTATATTTAAATTCAGTATGCAGGAATTCTGAAAATCATTGTAGTTCAATCAACTGTTGGCATGGCTGGCAGTGTTGGTGCAGGTGTGCACTTTCGGGTGCAGAGGTAGGGCATTCAGGAGTCCAGAGTCATGGTCAGGCTCCTTATTAAAATCCATGAACCCTGGCTGATGCAGGGTGGATTCCAAGTATTACTGGTATCCCTTGCACAGGTGAGCAGTGTCATCACCATTTAGATGACCTAAAATGGAGAAAGAGCAGAACTCTGAACATTTGGGTTCAGGATGCTTGATCTGGGAATGCTCCACAAGTATGTAAGTATGTCTTTCTCTGTCTAACCAAAATGCAAGCTGAATTTCTGCAAAACTGGTATGCATAATATTGTGCTTCTCTCCCAACAGCTGCAGTTGAGAGGGCACAAAATGTTAAGTCTCATGCTAGGCACCTGGCCAGGCTGTGGAATGAGCATGGTAAGTACATATTTAGTATGCCAACTGTAGTGCAATAAGCAAGAAAGAGTAAAGTATTTACTGTGATAAAGTATACAGAAGAAAAACTGCAGTGCAATAAATGGGCATGTAGAACTGTAGTGCAATCAATGGGTAATTAGAGCTGTAGAGCTGTAGTGCAATAAATGAACAATAAGAACTGTATTTCAATAGAGCATTAGCAATACCAATAACAGTAAGAAAAATGTTGTTCATCAGGATTGTGTTGTCAAAACCATTGCAGTAGAGCTGTATGCATTGATTGTCTATAGTAAGGTTGCTGCAGTCAAGTGTAGCACTGTAATAGCTGCAGCCAGCAAATCTAATGGCCTGCACATGTTATTGCTTAACTCATAGTACTGTCCAAGGATGTCTCCAGGCCAATATTGGTCACATAATGCTGTCTCTTCCTCAGACATCAGGTAATAAAGATATATGGGAGAGGTAGCCCAGTCCATAGGCAGATATTGTATGTGGACTTCACAGATATTTCAAACCAATAACAATAAAATATGTTCCCTAGCATTGTTGATTCTGATCTACAGTTTTTTTAATATATGCAGTATGGCTGTATTGGATGCATGTGTGTTCTACTGTCAGTGCAGTCTAGTATAACACTGTAATAGTGCTAGAATGCCAGAGGAATGTCCTGTAACTTGTATTGCTCAGTTCATAGTATAGTACCAGGTGATCTCTAGGAATGTATCAGTCAGCAGTCACTCGGTAGCTCAGTCTGATAAATGCGTTGTATGCAGTACATTTTGCCACACACAGTCCTGGGTTCGAATCCAGTGGTATGTAGCACAAAATTTTCAGTATCAGTCACTTAATGCTCACATTTTCTCTCTCTCCAGGAACACAACAAGTACATGGGTGAGTTAGCCCATATTATGAGCAGATATTGTGTTTAGATTTCGCAGAATGTTAACATCACTACCAAGAATGTGTTCATCAACATTGCTGAGTCATAAATAAAGTTGGGTAGTCCCAGTATGGCTGTATCCCTTGCATGTCTGTACTAAGTTGCTGCAGTCAATTATTACATTATTTGCCGATGTCTCCTGCAGTCACAGCTATTGGGTTCTACTCAAATGCATTCCAAATAAGGCATGATGGCTGTCTAGTTTACTTACTGTACACAAACATGCCTTCCAAGTGTCACAATTTCTCGTAACGTAATTAAAACTGCCTAATCCATCTGTCACATGATTAGAAGATAAATTATTACCTGGAATGCAAAGTATTACCAAATCCATTTACAGAACATGTGGGTAGTTATATAAGTCCACATTATGTGAAACTGTTCTGTGTAGTGGTATACCTACATTTGTTACTGCTTGGCCCGTACTGACCCATGCTAACAGCTTGAGATGTATATATATATATATATATATATATATATATATATGTATGTGTGTGCTACATCAGTTTTAGGAGAATTGTAGCCACTATACTCAAACCTGACACTACACACCTGTAGAGTGTTTTCAGGAATATAATCTGCAATGTCAGTAATGGAATGTTTCTCTCTCTCTCTCTCTCTCCACCCCTTATCTTCACTTATTTATTACTGTTATTTATTATTATGATATAATATTAAAATATTTTGTTAAACTAACTATATTTTGGAAAAAATGTATTTTAATATTGATATGTTTTATTATGATGAAATATTAAAATATTTGTTAAACTAACTGTTTTGTTGCCCTGTGGTTTACTTTGAACTGGCATGCTTTACTATTATGTTACTTAATGTTGTGTTGCAAATAATGTACATTAATATGTATTTGGATGAATAAATATGATGTTCAATTCTGTTAATACTAAAATTGGTTTGGTTATTACTAACCTTAACTTATTGCTATACCTCATTTACCACAGCACGTCAAGATAGGCCAGTTCCGGGTGATACCCCTACCTTGCCTCAACCGGCTATGTCACCAAGTCACAGCACATCTGGAATCCAGACCGGTGGTGCCCCTTCTGATGCCCCTGCACTACCTGTGATGTCAGGTAGTACTGCCCTAGGGGATAGTACCCGGCCCCCATCTGGGAGAGGTGCCAGAGGTGGGGGTATTGTCACCAATGTGGAGCAGCCTATCTTGGTCTGCAGGATAGTCCACCTTGGCTATGATTGCTGTCTGCACCAGACTGAGGGCATGCTGGCCACCCTGGTGGGGCAGCCTCAGCTTGGTGCCCAGCCTCCAGCAGAGCCACCCTCAGGGCCATGGTGGAGTAGTGTTGACAGTCCCACTGCTGCTGTGTGGTGGCACATGGGACTCAGATTCCACAACACCCTCCCTATCCAAGGTGTTCACCCCCTTCATATATGACACACCACCCATCTGCTGTCTTGTCTGTCTTATCTGATTGCAAATGCATTTTCACCTACCCAACTTACCTCTCTCACATGCACCTATGTCACTTCCCCAATATTCCACTCTTACCTTAAAAAAAAATGGGCACCTGTCCCAAAAAATATTGCCCCATGCATAGCTATCCATTTTGCACATGCCTACTGGACATACATAATTCGGTCCAATTGGCTTGACAATGCAGTTATGTTGTCCTCATCCCTCTTTCTGGGGTTAGAGTCCAAATTCATCTACAAATCTTTCAAAGTGCACAGTTGTTACTGTACAAGAAATGGTTAGCTATAGTTCTTTCCTACACCTTTCCTGCACATCCCTCTTTGCCTTTCACTATGTTTTTCCCCTTGCTTGTCTCCATTTCACCACTTACCTATCTCCCCTTTTTCTTTTCTTTATATTTTTTAGCACAGTGCTGCATGATGTGCCATGTCATGCAGCTTCACTAAGCTCAGCTAAATAGAGCTATTATGAGTATATGTGTTTCTAACATTGTAAAACAAGATGTATACAAAATAAACACCTCTGCCATGTTTTGAACCTGAGCCCATCACATCTGCAGCACACTGCATTAATCCACCACACAACTCTTAATTAAAACAGGTGGTTTGAACAAAACATTGTAATTGCCAATTACAGTCATTAGGCATGTTACGTACCGGACTGCTTAAACAGGAATAAAAAGTAATGGAATAAATGGAAGTGTACTTTGCACTCTGGTGCAATAATACACCACTAGACAGTCAAAGACATGATAATGGATGTAACTGAGGCCTGCGATAGCAGGTAAATGTGCCCTTTTATCAGCAACATGTAGAAAGTCACCTAAGGCATTCATGTCAAAATACATTATCCAGCTGAGACTCTGGTGCAGAAATGCATTCATATAAAACCATACACATACTGATGGATGTAGAAGATGTATGCCACAGCCTGTATGTATGCACATATATCTTGCAAATACACCCACTATAGCAGTGACTCAGTACCTCAGTCTGTTAAATGCCTTGCATACAGTGCATTTTGCCACACACAGTTCTGGGTTCAAATCCAGTTTTGTGTTGCATTTCAATTACTTTATTGTGAAGACAGCAATTAATGAATGACTCATGCACTCATTATTCACACAAAACATTGTAAAGCAAACAACTGCCTTTCACTGCTGGAAGTCACAGGCCTGCAGGTAGGGATACATTTCACATATCCGTATAACATTACTATATGTCACCTAGTACTCTGTTATTGGCACAGTTGCCTAACATACGTACCTTAAACACATGCCATAATTAGAGTGTAAAGGGTACTCTCACCCTGGCTAGGCCTCTGCAACAAGGCTGACACTGCTGACACAGATACACCTACAGCTTGTTGTCCTTCAAAGTGTTCACACTTATTGCCTATGTCTATTACTTGCAGCAGCAGCTGCAGCCTGTGGTACACACAGCTTAATGCAAAGGTTTCTGCTACAGACCTACTTTCTGTGATGATGTAGTCTCCTCACCCCATTAATATCCATCTCAACAGCTAAGAAGGGCCCTGTTCTAAATGAAGGCCTTATATATTGCACAGGGGTTACATATCACTGGCTAATGATAGAGCAACTCAGCTGTTGTGGCTGAAATTAGCATATCAGAGTTACAGATTGGTTTAGAGGCAGGCAATTACCTGCTGATGAGAAGCATGTTAAAATGCAAGCAGCTGGCTATGGGCAAGCATTCTGTTTGAGACTTTCCTCACAGAGAGTACACCTTTGCGAAACAGTACTAGTAGCACATTTCAGCAGAGGGGTACTGCATTCCACCAGGTATGTAACTGTTTTTGTGTACAACAGGATGCAGATTGGAGGCTAGAAGTTTGGTGAATAGGGAATACAGCAGTAAGCCTGTTTTAGACCTGTGGTAATGACATGTCATTGATACACTGCTGTGTTACACATAAAGGGGACGCACAATATATCAGGGTTGCATTGTCTTTTGTCATTGTGACACACTGGTATTGTTGGACTGCCCCAATATAGTGGTCATAATAGTGCACTGCTATTTTTCTGGCACTAGTCTTATGGCATATTATTGGGTGGCTGGCCTTAGGGGACACACCACAGTGGACCAGAGTGTTGGGTGTATGATCATACAGCAGAATCTCTCATGGCACACAGGGAACTACCTCAGTAATGATACTATCTCAGTTGTATCCACACATGTAGTATGTTGTCACACTATGGGTTATGACATGTGTGAGCAAGCGGTGGATAGTGCTGGCCATTTTGTTCTTGCTGTATCTGTACATAGTGGACATCCATGTATTTGATCCTGTAATGTGTTTCCCTTTTGGTGTGTTTCAGGACTAATGTATCGCAGAAGACATGTCCCCTTCTCAGATGTGGAGATTGAACTAATACTTCAAGGATTATGGCAACATTATCACATCCTTCTATCCAGGGGGAGGCATAACAGGGAAAAGCAGTCTGCACTGTGGGTGGACCTTGTCCAGAATGTGAATGAGACTCACCATCAGGATAGGACATATGAGCAGCTTCAACACCATGCTACAGACATGGTGAATGCTGCATGATTAAGGGGAGCTGATGTAGCCAGGGATTGTGCCATCATTGGTGGAGGACCTGCAATGGAACAATCAGTCATGGCCACTGAGGAATTTCTGGTGAACCTAGGGACACACGACAGCTCCTAGGCATCCATCACACCATACATTGTGAAGGTGGGTGCCACAGTGTATACAGCAGAGGAACATGCATGTAAGTGTACTGTGATCACCACTGTAATACTGGATCAGTCATTCTGTCAGGCTGTACATACCTTTATGTGGGTGTCAGGTCTATGTGCTGTGGGGGGCGGTTAGCTCAGAATGTCAGCAGTACATCAAGTAACACAGTAGCTTCTATACATGTGAGATATATGCAGGTATTACTTTGTTGTGCTCAGTGGTACTGAAATTACCTCACCCTCACATTTTTACAGGTGCATCAGGAGTTGTCCAAGGCCATGGTCCTGCTTCTGATAAGCTTGATACTGTTTTGTTATGAGACATACATATGCTATTAAGGGTAAGGGTCTGGAGAATTCCCAATGTACAGGTAATGTTGTGTGTAACCAGAGCAGAATGTTTGTATGTTCCAATCTAGAACAGTTACCTAAATTTCCTAGAGAGGGTAATCAAAGTAATGTAACTGAACAAGCAGAAACACTTGTGCAGTTATAGTTCTGAATGAATAAGCCTCCTGGTGTGTATGAGACAATTACTACAACATGCATTGTACATACTGAAAGGACGATGGTACATACCTTAGGCAATGAAACTTGTATTTGTATATATTTCTTAAGATAGGTTTACTGGGTTTTATGTGTTGTTTTATCAGGTATAATGTAATATCGCATACCTAAACGGTACATTGTACTGGCCAAGTGTCATGTGATTTACCTGATGTGCTTGTTATAAAGGCATTGAGACGAATATGTATTTTGTTGTGAGGAAGTAGAGATGTGAAGATTTGAGAGTGGTAATGCAGTTGTGGATCCTCATTATTATGACTCTTTATGGATTTTCCGTACATAATAGTGAAGATAGTAATGTACTGCTTTTGTCTTTGTTTCCACAGGTGACAGGGTGGTTGGGGTCTCTCCCCCACACAACTGATGTCAGTGTCTCTTCAGACTCTGATGATGATGGTGGCCACAGTGAGGCACAGGTGGGGTTGTTGGGGGCTGAATCTGTCCCAGAGTTTGACATCACTCTTCTGCCCACATTGTCATCACACACAGTCAGTATGCCCACACATACCCAGTTCCCACAGGCCTCAAATATGGGACAGTCAGAGGTTGGAGACATGGAAATGCCCAGTATGGCAACTATGGCTACAGTGAGTGTAGTAGACACTGGCCATAGTCAGAGAGCTAGCAAGGTCCCACACAGGTGTATTGACAGGGATGCTCATAGGAGGACTCCTGTCTGTCCACCACCTGTTGCAGGTATCACATCACGGGTCATTCGGTGGATGTTTTGTGCCATCATAGAGGCACAGGCATGTTCTGAATGGAACATCAGATGTATGATTAGGGTTATGGATACTGCACAGTCTGACATCCATGACTTCCTCCACTGCATTGGTGACACCCTGATCAGTTCACTGATGCAGTGGACAGATGGTGGGCTGAGACAGTGTTTGTCATGGACTGTACAATATGCAGGAATGTGTGGTTGGAGTTGGGCATCAGACCCGTGGACATATCTGCTGATAGTCCATGCAGCTGTGCACAGTTATGCTCCTGTAGTGGCAGTACATCCAGTGCTACAGAGGGGAGTGTACTGTCCACACCACAACATGGCTAGTCATGGGCACATGGTCCTGGATGGTCCCATGGGGGACATGTTCCCTGCAGACAGCAGTCACTGTCAGGTACTAGCACCGTGTCTGACCTTAGGCATGGCGGTGCCAGTGCAACTCCTGGCAGAGCCACTTCCCGTGTTCAGGGCCAGAGATGGTGAACTGTCAACTCTACCATGTATGATCCACAACTGTCTAACATACACACATGTGGGGCTAGCACTGAACTTGACTGTGTACATGCACACACTCATACACCACTGTCACATGCAGGACACCTACAGACACACACAGCACCTCTCAATGCTACATCTAACCTGCTCCCCTTCCTGACTCTCACACATGCTGTCAGCTATGTAGGCCAGCCTAGGCCTCCAGCACCCCCACACATCACCCTGTGGAAGTGATGATACCTGTGCCACATCCCTGTCATCCTTCCCATCGATGCAGGGGAAGGAAGCTATGTGTCTGATGCACAGGGTGACTATATTACTTGACATGTGCTTGTGTAATGCAGTATTGTTTTACCATGCCATTTGTAGTGGTCAGCAACATATCCTGTATGCTGGCATGTATCATGAATATGCAACATACTTTTGTGGACCTTATCTTGTATGATACTGTACTGGTGGTATTGTTACACAATAACAGGTATGTCACAGACATGTGTATGTTTCTGTTCAAGGAGTCTGAGGGGATAACCTATAGACACACGGTGGCAATGAAGTGGCACAGCATGGCATGGCATGGCAGCACAGCAGAAATATGACTTCAGCAAGGTACAGCAGTGTATGTGCATGGCTCCATAGGTTCACATCTGTATGACAGTCTACCAAGGACAATGACAGCGGTCAGCATACTCATGCATTCATAATTTGTGATAAGGTCTGCAACAGGGCAAGGTGTGACTTTGTTGGAGTGCATATGGTGCCTATCTGTAGGGAGCATAGTAGATGGATAACTTACTGTAAGGACATTAACCTACTATGTGACATTAGCACTACATGCCTGTGGGAGACATTTGTCTAACAGACATATACACACCCTTGAAACAGACCTTGCCTAATGGTACACAGAGCACCTCAGTGCACCTCAGTCCATACTTTCTGTTTCATTGGCTGGGAAGCCATCATCTCAATACATGGAATCTGCCTGAGTCCCTTTTGGACTGGGGCGATATGTGCTGGTCCTGTACTGAGGGGTATATAGATGTCTCTGATTTTGAGGGCTGTATGGCCATTATGCTAGTTATGTTCACATATCCTATGGCTCCATAGCATGATGTATACTGCTGCAACAGCCTCACATGCAAACATGGCCACATTCAGGCTATCACCACTTCTACTCACTACATACAGGACATGCCAAGGCACACACATACTGCAAGCTGGATGTATGTAGATTAGAACACTTACCTCTGTTCTGGTACACACTACAGATCACAGTACCCAATGCATGCAACACAACTCATGTCTGCTAGTACTATCAGTTTATGACATATAATGCTTGTTCATATCAGCAAGCCTTGTTGTGATCAGTCATTTGGCGGGCCACATCACCCGCTGCAAATAAAATGATGCAAAACCTTAACTATGTCTACTTTACAAATGTTATCGCACATATGCCATATGGATCTACACATGCAGCATGCAAAACCTTAACTATGTTTACTTTACAAATGTTATCGCACATATGCCATATGGATATACACATGCAGCATGTTGGGCAGAGTGAGAGTAGAACCCCTACCTATCTAGGCTTATATACTATAGATCACATTACTTATTGTATGCACCATGGCTTAAGTCTTGCTACTGCACTGTCAGCTGGTGGTCTTAAGGTGGTTGACATCAGCAGACCTTGTAGAATAGGGCAGTGTGGAAGCCAGCAGCAAGTTACAGGCCCTAACAGTGCATAGCCATTGCTGCTGGATAGCCTATGAGGGCACGTCCATTGTTTTGCAGGTGTATATACACACAGACACACCAAGTGGGCTGTAATGAGATTAGAACCCCTACCTATCTTGGCTTATACCAATAAATCACAGTACTCATTGCATGCACCACAGGTTAAGTCTGTTGTATACGTGATTGCAGGCACAGTACTTGTGCATTACACAAACTAGGCTTGTATTGAACAGCATCTGTGGCCTGCAGAGTGATAATGATTCATACTGTTATCTCAGTTTAGTATTCTAGCAGTGCGATAACTGATGTTATTCTAGCTATATGTGTATAGTTGCCAGTATGGCCATATGTGACTGCTTGCAATTAGATAGGTGACACTGTGGGCATGGAAAATGTGCCTTGTCCATAAATGTGTTGACACCATTATACATTACACCACCTGCTCACATGTGTCTGTCTACATGGTGATAGCCAGCATGCATAGGAGTCTGTAGGTAAATGAATTATGTACTGTTGCACCCTTAGCTTGGATCCTTTGAGCAACAGTATGGCTGTGTGATAGTGCAGTTTACGCACCATTATTAGGATATGTCAGAAAATGCAGACATACACACATATTCCACTGGGTTCCTGACCCAGAGCCTCCCCATACTCTGGAATAGACTGCCAATACATATCAAGCAGAGCACCTCCTTGGCCCTCTTCAAAAGGAACCTTGATGATTGGATGGGAGATAGGAAATTCACCCCAGGGAACATGTCAGTCACCCTGCTAGACAGGGGTCCAGGGAAGTAAATATTGTGGGAAGAAATATCCAGGGAATTGTTATGGCTAGGCTTCTACAGACCCTAGGGCCAGTAGCCTAGTACCAACCTATGAACCTATGAACATAGTATTTCTGTATATAACAGGTATGTATATAAACATAGCTGTGTGTGTGTATAGGTTCATAGTTAAATACTAGGCTATCTGCCCGAGGGCATCTATAAGCCTAGCCAGAATGTTTTGGCTTTCACTGCCCCCTTAGATTAGTTCTCTGTGCCTCTGTCCAGCAGAGCCATTAGTTCCCTGTGCCTCTGTCCAGCAGAGTCACTGCAGTGATCCCCGGGGTAAATTTTCTGTTTCCCATCCACTCGTCAAGGTTTTTCTTGAAGAGTGTTAGTGAGGGCTCTGCCTAATGTAGATTGGTATTCTGTTCCAAAGCATGATGGAGTCTCTGGGACAGGACTCTATCCCTCCAGCATGTCCTATTTATCATTGTGATGAGGTTTATGTCCCTAGAGCATGTGGCTCTTGGGGATTTTTCTTTTTAGGTGGAGCATGTCCATCAATTCTGGGTTGGACATAGCCATGTATGTCAGGCATTGATCACCTCTGAGTAAGCGGTATGCAACCGAGTACAGCTGGAATTTCTTCAGTCGGGCTGCTTAGAGCATCTGTCTGAGGCCAGTAATCCTCTTGGTGAGGTACTTCTGTAGTCTTTCCAGCTGTTGCAGGTGTCTTGTAAGGTACATCCCAAATGGGGCATTGTACTCTATGATGGGTCTGATGAGTGATGAATAGAGGGGCACAATAACCTCTTTTGTTCTAGATGAGAACCCTTTTGTGATTAGGTGGGCCACATAGAAGGATTTTCTAACCACCTTGGCAATATGATTATCAAAAGAGATATTACTATCTACTTGGGTCCCCAGATCCCTTATTATATTTTCTGTATTTAGGGGACTACCACATATGTGTTAGTTCGAGGGTACTTTGTTTTTTCCAAAGGGGATGACTATGCACTTTTTGGCATTTAGCTTGAGGCCATGATTTTGACACCAGGTATCTGTCTCAGTGAGACCCTTCTGGAGGATGCCTGTATCAGCTGGAGAGTCAATTATGGCCCCCAGTTTGCAGTTGTCTGCAAACATGGTCAGCCATAGTCCTGCTGTGCTTGCCTGTACCTCTGAGAAGTATATACTGAACAGGAGAGGTCCCAGGACTGAGTCCTGGGGGGTGCCACTTGTAACCGGTTTAGAGTCAGACCTAGAGCCTGCAACGCCCACCATGTGGGTTCTATCCATGAGCTAATTGGCAACACATCTCATGACGTAGGGGTTTATGTTCAGGCTGGTGAGCTTGTCTATAATACCAGAATGGGGAATGGTGCCGAAAGCCTTTGCGAGGTCTAGGTAGGCTGTGTGGTCCTCCTTTCCCTCATCTAAAGCCTTGGTAAGGTTTAGGAGGCATGATCTGCCCTTAACAAAGCCAAACTGGGTAGGGTCCAATGTTTGGAGGTTCCCAATGTCTCTGTTAATGAGTTCCATGATGATACGCTCCATAGCCTTGCAGACCAGGCTAGTCAGGCTTATAGTTCCTGGGGTCTGTTGTGGCTCCACCTTTGTGGAGCGGGATAACTGTTGCTGTGTGCCACTCTATGGGTACATAGCCTGTAGAGTGGCTGAGTTTGAACAGTGTGTTTAGGTGAGGGGTTAGTTCATTTTGGAGCTTGTGTAACACACAGCCTGGGACACTGTCCAGTCCCATTGAAGCTGTGTTTTTGGCTTTGGATAGAGCTGTTTTAACCTGTGTGTCAGTGATTGCTGGGGCTTTACATTCTTGTGGTATGGTTATGGGCCTTTTAGGGGATGAGAGGGGGGTGAAGTTTGCACTAAACCTGTCTGCCAAAATGTTGGCACTATCAGTCGGTTCAGTGCATTTTGTGCCATTCTGCACTAACTCAGAGCAGATCTGAGAGTTTCCACTTAGGTTCTTGACATAGCTGAAGAACGCTTTGTGGTTATCTTTGGTGCCCTTGGCAATTTTTCTTTCGAAGCTAGCCTTGGTTGATTGTATGAGGGATCGTAGTTTCTTGCTGATACTGATCAGGGATGTCTTTCCTTCTTGGGATTTTACTCTTTTCTGTACTAGTTTCCTCCTTCTATTGTATAGCTTGTTTATGCAGGGGTCCACCAGACTGGCTTCCTTTTCTTGGAGGAGTGAGTCTTGGCTAACCAGTGAGGGGTTGACCTCCACTGTGGAACACCGGTCGCCCATGTTGGTGATGACCAAGTCCAATATTTTGCCATCTCTGGTGGGGGTGTTGACCAGTTGATCCAGGGTGTTCAAGTTTATAAATTCTAGGAAGCGTTGGGCAAGGGAGTTAGTACTTGAGTAGTTCTCCTAGTTAATGTTTGGGTAATTGAAATCTTTTAATATTAGGGTGTTTGGTAGGACCTTCATATTTTCTAGTGTCTCCAGAAATGTGGAATGGGGGTCCTGGGTCATGGTGGGCGATCTGTAGCAAGCTACAATTTGAATTGCAGTTTTGCCCATTGTTAGTTGCACATGGATGATCTCTGAGGTATCGTGCTGCACCACTAACCTGGAGGTGTGAGTATCCTTGATGAATATGGATACACCCCCACCTTTTGTGTTTTGGTCCAGGTTCTGTGGCCGAAAAGTATGGTATGAGTTATAGCGTGGTAATGCTGGGATGCCCTCTGGATCCTTAAACCAGGTTTCTGTTACTGTACAGATACCGGTGTTCTCCATACTGAGAAATGCCTCGAGTGCATGCGTTTTGAGGTTTAGACTTCTGGCGTTGAGTAACATTACCCTCAGTTTTTGGTTACTTGTGATATTTACGATGGTGGGTGATATGTATATGTGTTCTGTAGATATATGGGGACTCTATGTATCATTTTAATATATATAGCTATATATATCTATTTCAAATTACATAGTGATAGATATACTATGCATATGAGAGAGAGAGATGCTGACAGACAGATATGTATAAGTATATGTCTGTATGTATAGACATTTATACATAATAGGTCATTTCAATGAAGGGCCAACAGAATTGCTGTCATGTTTACTAAGTGTATGGGCATGCCCAGTGGGACTGTCAGAACTTATAATGTGACTCCAAGCCACACCTACCTGTATTTCAGTCTGGGATTTTGTATGTTACAGACATTAACATCTGCCCCTGTTTCTGAAATACTGCACTTCACTCAAAATGTACACAGCATTCCCCAGCTGTCTGCTGTACTAAATATGTGACTGGAGTTGGTAATGTTACAACACCAACAGACTGACAGCCTGCATACCTCTCAACTGTCCTGATTTTCACAGAATGTCCAGAGTTTTGCCACATATGTTTGTACTGTTCCACACACATGTGTGGTCTTCTAGTGCTTTATTGAATGTTTACATCAATACATTCTACTAGCTACAGACAAACAATTCTATATCAAACTTTATATCCATCAGAAAATATATATTACTGCAACACCTTTACTTCCACCAACTGCCAAGGTTTATATGATCAATATTTAAACTCTGTCCCTTTGTTTGGGCCTTTGTCCTCCCAATCTTTCTGGCTTTATCCAGATTTCTTGCACTAAAAAGTTGAGAGGTATGACATTCTGTGAAAAAAACAACATACTGCTACCTCACATACAAAAGTGAATAATTCCAGATTAGAACCATCAAGACCATCACCCATGCTAGCTTCCCTAGTCCACTGAGACACATAGGTCACTAGACAGAGAGGGGTCATCCATCACACAATCAACAGCATACATATGTACATTTTTATCATGCATGAAGACAGACATACAATGTGTGAGCACTATCTGTTACAGCCCTCAGATTGCCTGGTCTGCTGTTATACCATAACTGATTTTCTGTTAAAGTGATTATATGGGTACACCACTGTGTTGGGGGTGGGGGAACAACAGCACATAGGATCATAGAATCATGGGAGGTTACTAGGTTAATGGCCCTGGGACCCTTGCAAGCCTAGCCAAGAGTTTATTCCCAAAAAGAAACCTCAGTCAGCACTTATCACCCCTGTCAGTGAGGGACACAGGTGGAACCCCTGGGACAAATTTGTGGTTTTCCATCCACTTATCAAGGTTGCACTTGAAGAGGGTCAGCGAGTTGCTCTGTTTGATGTGTATGGGAAGCCTATTCCAGAGATAGAGCAGCCTCTGGGAGACAAACCTGTCTCTCTGGCAGATTTTGTTGACGTTGCATATTAGATTCAGGCATTTTGAGTGGGCAGTGCGTGAGGAGTTAGACTTATGGATATGAAGCATCTCTAGTAGGACAGGGTCCGAGATTGACTTGTAGGTGAGACACAGATCACCCCTAAGCAATCTGTATGTTACTGAGTAGAGTGATAGTGATTTGAGCCTGTCTGCATAGGACAGGTGTTGGAGGCCATGGATTCTGCTTCTGAGGTATTTCAGTGGCCTTTCCAATTGATGCAAATGTTTGGAGAGGCACATCCCAAATGGGGGCATTATACTCAGTTATTGGTCTAATGAGGGAGGAGTATAGAGAGGTAATAACCTCCTTTTTTCTGGATTCAATCCCTTTACTTATGAGATGAACCAAGTAAAAGGCTTTTCTGACCACTGCTGTTACATGATGGTCGAATGTGAGGTTGTAATCAACCTGAGTTCCCAGGTCTCTCACCACAGGCAGTATACTTGGGGAGTTGCTGTTGATGTGGTAATCAGAAGGGGTCGTGTTTTTGCCAAATGGTATGATGATACATTTTTTTGCATTTAACTTGAGGCAATGACTTTGGCACCAGTCATTAGTTGCTATGAGACCCTCTTACAGTATGATAACATAATGTGGGGAGTCAATGAGACCCTCTTACTGTATGATAATATCATTTTGGGAATCAATGACAGCACCCAACTTACAGTCATCTGCAAACTTGGTCAGCCACAGGCCATTTGTCTTTACCTGGACCTCTGAGAAATAGATGCCAAACAGTAGGGGTCCCAGGACATTTCCCTAGAGAACTCCACTAGTGACAGGTCTGCTGTCAGAGGTGGAGGTGCCTATTTTGATTCTGAGGGACTGGTAGGTGAGCCGGTTGGCCACCCATCTGAGGAGATAGGGATTATCTTTTTGATGATGCCTGAGTGGGGGATTGTGTCAAAGGCCTTGGCCAAGTCAAGGTAAGCTGTCTGCAGTGACTTTCCCTTATCCAGGGACTTGGTGACAGTCTCAAAGAAGTTAACCAGGTTCAACAGGCAAGATCTGCTCTTGACGAATCCACATGATCAGTCTGGGTAGACAGTAGTCCAAACATCATGTGTGCACACTGTTAAACATCTCCCTTGCCTGATGTTGTGAATATTCCAACCATAAGGCCTAGTGAGAACTAAGGAATACATACTATTGGACTGGGCATCAGTTGTCTCATGTGGATGTTAACCTGACCAAATAGCCCACTATATTTCCTTGCATAACAGCAGCAAATCCATACATGTGATACCTTATTATACTGATCCTTACAATTAATGTATAGGTTAGAGACTTACCTTGGGAATGCATCAGTTGACAGAGCTGTAGCTCAAGGCTGACTCTGTGTGATGCAAGCAGTACACAGCCAATACATGGATAGGTGAAGGTTGTATGGGTTGACTGGCATCAGCTATTTTAACATATGTATGTAAGTAGGAGTATGGTCAGTCCCTGTTGCCTTAGTTTGTCAGTGAATGTGCTATGCATTATCTCTTAGCTAATGCCAGGGTGTACTAGGCATGCGTACATCTGCCTACAGGGACTTCATCAAAGAGCTCCTCCTTCGAGTCCTCCTGTAAGTGTTGCTGTGGTGACCTAGGCACTGGTGGGGGCTGTGTATCCCTTTCCTTTGTTGGCCCTGCTGTAGCTGTTTCCACAGGATCATATTATGTAGCATGGCACATACTGTAAATATCTGTGCACACGTAGCTGAAGAGTACTGCAGGGCTCCACCAGATATATTGAGGCACTGGAATCATGACTTCAGCAACTCAAAAACATGCTCTATGATGTTTCTAGTTTGTGTGTGTGCCTCATTATGACCTTCTTCAATGGGTGCGTGTGCATTTCTGATGGGTGTCATCATCCATGGTTCCAGTGCTTACCAGCATCCCCCACTAAATGGCTGTGTGGAATGTCCCCACTAGCAAACATCTGGTACAGCTGTGATGCATGCCAGATATGGGAGTTGTGATAGCTGCCAGGGCTGCCAGCACACACATACATAATAATGACCTCTGCATTGCACACAACCTGGCAGTTGATGGAGTGGTACCCCTTGTGGGTGATGTAGATTCTATCCTCCTCACTGGGTGATGCCTTGATATGTACATGTGTGCAATCTATGGCACCCAGTACCTCAAGGTAGTATGCTACATAGTAGAAGTGTTGCATATTGCTGGTCTTCACCTGAGGGGTGATGGCAAAATATATGTGCTCACTGGCATGTGGTAGTATGGCATCCAGGAACTAGTGGAGTACCCTGGAGAATGATGCCTGTAAGAACTCCATCATATCCCCAGTTCATCTTTGGAAGGTACCTGTGGCTATTATCCTAAGGGCTCTACACATACCTTTGATTCCACTGGGATGGGCTCCCCTCTGTTGGCTCTGGGCCTGAGTTGAGGGTGGCAGAGCTCAGTGAGTTCTTGTAGTATGCCCTTCCCACCCTCTAGCACTCTATAATCTCTAGCTCATGTAGGTCCTGGAAGGTAACCCTGGGCCTGAACACTCTTCTCCTTCTCTGCTTAGGCCTATTGTCAGCAGCAGCATTGACTTCAGCATCTAACACATACAAATGTAGCAGACCTGCAGCATCCCCTAGCACTCCTTCAGTTAGAATTCCCAAGTCTGTACTCAATGGTGCAGAGTATGGAGGACAAATCAGATTGTAGGGTGTATACATACTTTATAGTGCTCTACTATAGGAGCTTCCTGCATAATTGGCTGCCTGTGATGCAGTGCACCTGCAACATATCATTGACATCATTTAATGGCCCTAGTTTAAGTAAAGCAAGGCTCAACACTAATTAATACATCATTGGCCTTTTAGATACTCTGAACCCTGCAGTGCACCTAGCAAATGCACCCTATAGGTAAACGCTGCTTAGCACTCAGTGCACACACCCCCAAACTTCCACACTCAGCACAGCAGTGTACTGTAAAAACACACAGAAACGTATGCCCTGTATGTAAACATAGCTTAGACATCAGTGCACACACACCCTCAGGCTTCCACGCTTAGCATGGTGGAGCATCGTGCAAACAGGCGCAGCTAAGCTCCAATCAGCTTAGAAAATATTGGACACACCCTTTTCTGATGTCAGCTACCTCCTGTGTGGACACCAACATGGTTCTCTGCCTAACTCCACCTCATTTGCATAGGGATCCATGCTTACATTCTGGATACTACATGCTTCCAAGCTCTTCCACATTAGCAACAGCATCAAAGCACCATTGTAGATACTGCATGCAGAGTCCTGTAATACATTTCTATCTCATGATATTAATATTTGATTTTTCCACATTTTCTTTTATAAGACATGCTTGCGCACTGAGGCACACTGTGCAAACATACTAAGACTATTAAAAAATGTATTTTAATATATTTACTGTAACTTTTGGAACACACAGAGGACAGTTTTGTTCATTTCTGTGTGTGCTATGCCATTTAGGTCTATCTACCTACATTTTTATTTTATTTATTTATTTTATTGCATTTGTTTACTGCCCCTTTTGTCTGTCTACAGTCCAGTACACAGAAGTTTTCTATATACACTAAGGACACTGAGGGGCAGGGCTGCCTATCTGCTTGCTGGATCACTCTACCTCCCTCATTTGTATGAGATTCACCTGCTTATGAGGCGATTTGCATATCACAGAAGTTTCTGTGTTGGCACGCTCATGCTTGCCACTCAGCAGCACTTACTGAAGCTATAAATGTTCATACCCATGTTAGCAGTGCAGAGAGATGGCTACATGGAAAAAAAATCCATGTAGGCTTTATTAAATTCCCCCATAATGTATTAGTAATGTGTTACTGCAGCTGAAATTGACTTCTGAAACATATGAGGCTGATTACTCACAGGCTGCCATGACTATATAAACTCTAGAAACTGTGGAAGAACTTTTTTGTCTAGGATTAATAGTATAGTTCTGATGTCCTGTATATGATTAGAATAAAAGTGCTGAATATTAAAGTAGCTTTGGTGTGACATCTGTTCTGGTGGTTTTATTTATTACTTTCCAATAGTATGTAAAAGAGTTTCTGATGTAAACCTTCTGGCAAGAAGTTGTACAAGATTATGAATATTTTCCAGCACTATGATATGTTTTATTATTTTTATATATGAACTTGTATATTGTGATATAATAAAGGTAACATGTTTATGAAATACTTTTGTGGGAAACCTGTTCAAATGACCTGGCATAAAAACTTCAGATAACAGCTCTGTGATTTAAAATACCATATCCAGTGTGCATATATGTATTTACATTTTTAATATCAGTACTTAAACAACTATCATTAAGATTTTTAATTAGAAAACATTGAAAACATATATTACAGACCAAATGTCTCATTCTGCAACAGGTATTATTTTAGCAGATTGCATTTTCAGTCACCATATGAGGCAGCTTTAACATTTTAAACTGTATTGAACTCTATCAGTTTTGACATTAACATAAAACAAAAGATGCAGTCCATGCAACTTCCTGAAATATTTCAGCTTGCAATCCAACCACTACACACTTTTTATGAAATTCTTCCAAATCAGAATGGTTAAAGAGCTTGGCAGATTCAATTCATAACAATACAAAGTCAAAGGAATAGATGTTTATGAACAATCCAATTCTAAAGTAATGCTATTTGCTGATGACATATTACTAACATTATCTAATACAAAAAACATTAGAAGATTTAGATATATTAATTGACAAATTTCACATGACTTCAGGACTCCATTTCAATAACTCAAAATCAAAATTTTTATTTTTAAATAAAAAAAGAACTGCAGACTAAGGCGGATCACATCTTAGGGAAACAAGAATCTACCTTAAAATATCTAGGAATTGAGTTATGCAAGTATAATAATGAATTAGTCTCAAAAAACTACAATAACATCATCACTACAATTAAAGTCTCTGTGGAAAAATGGAACAAAATAATATTAACATTTGAAGATAGACTAGAGTTAACAAAAATGGTTTTACTGCCCAAGATCCTATATATAGCCTTGGCAATACAACTGTTACCAGAAAGGAATATACTTAAAGAAATAAATTAATGCCTAATAAAATGTGTACGGCAAACAGAATAGCTTTAATACATCATATCAGACCATGGAAACAGGGAGGATTACACTTTCCTGATATAGAAACGTATATAAAAGCATCAATATCTAAAACAATCTCAGACTGGATAAGTCCAAATTACTCTGCAAATTGGAAAGAATTACTAACTGTAATATCAATAAATGAATTTGATTTACAAAAAAAAACTGAAATAACAGGTAAAAACAATTTGCCATTGCACATATTATGTATTAGTATGCAATATAACATAACTAAACCCACTAAAACTCATATGAGTAATTATTATATATTGACTCATTTAGGAAAATTATTAATGCAAATATAGATTTAAAAATCTAGTTTGATATATTAACACCATTTATAGTCACAAAGAACTTTCCACATAAAATATATAGAGAAATTATTAATTACTGGGAGCAGAAAGGATTTGTTTGTTGCCTCCAATGTATCAAAGAACTAAAAGTGTTAGATATGCAAGTAATAAAAACAGCATACAAAATTCTACAACAGAACTGACTAACTTTACAGAGTATTCTGTCATATTTGTAAGATTTAAGTAGAATAATTAGCAATTCTTCATTTAAAGAAATACCTACATTTATGAACTACATATATGAAATCATAAATAATGACTTTGACATGAGAAACATTATTTCAAAATTTTACAAAATATTGATAAACTATAAAACAACACCCAAAACCTCATACTGGAAATATATAACAAAAGGACACTCAATACAGTAAACTGAAGATATCAAAACAAATATCTTATTATTGATAAAATATATATCCTTTACACAATACTGGAAAGTTTTTAATTGGAAATGCTTGCACAGAGCATTCTTAACCTCAGACAGAATCAGTAAAATTAGTTCTTCCGAAAATGGAATATGTTGGAGATGTGAGCAAGTACACAATGCAGATTGGAACCACATTTTCTTTGATTGTGTTAAAATTAATCCATTTTGGAATGGTATTAATAACTTTCTACAAACTTTATTTAATGAATCATTTTATTTAACTAAAGCTCTTGCATTATTAAATGTGAACAAAGGTCCTCATTTGAATAGGTCAAACATTTATCTAGTATGGACTACACTTGCAATTTCAAGGAAATGTATAAGAAGAAGATGGAACAGAAACACAATACCATCTTTAGAAAACATCTACAGCCTACGGAAGACGACAGCATTACTGGAAATTAAAATGAAAGAACTAAGAATTTATCCAAAGCCATTTTTAACAACCCTTGGGGAAAAGTCTTATCGTTGATTGACACTATACAATAATTGATCAGACACTCTGATAATGGATTGTACATACTTATAAAGTAACTATACATTAAGATCTGTTATAGTGTCAGGCTAATGTAAATAGTGTTCATAGTTATTTAACATGTTATGTATAAATACTATGGAATTCATTCAAATGTATTTGAAAAATAAAACAAAATTTTGAAAAATAAAAGAATGGCTAAAGAGCAAAGTTGCACTGGGTCTTACATTACTCTAGAAGAGAGCTTACTACTTTCTAAAACATACAGATGGCATTCAGCTCAGCTAGGCTTGTTAGTGTAATATATGAAAGCAGTAAATTGTATAAAACCCACTGCAGGCTCCATGCATTACTTGTGTAGTAAGATCTACTGCGTAGAAGATCTCAGACTGTAGCAAACAATATCTTCCAACCAGTAATGTCAAAATATATAATTTGTAATAAGAAAAAAGGGAGGAAAGAAAAATTAATTTGCCTTACTTCTACCAAAAGCTTTTGTATGTTGGTAAAACAAGTTAACCCCTTTTAAAAAGCTTAGCATTAAAATCCTGTAGCACTTCATCAGAAATTCATCACATAATTAAACTCAAAAATGTTCTGTAAGTGCAAAAAATAAAATGTATTTCATTCAAATCCATTCAGTAAGCTTCTTGCAGCAAAATATCAGACATTATATTAAAATATTGAGAAACCTTCTTTCATAGCCATTGAAATACGTCAGTTAATCAATAATTCAGTTTTAATGTCAATAATCAATAATGTATACATGTGTTTATTACTATTTGTATACATGTTTTTATTATTAGTTAACCAGGAAAGTCCAACTCAGAATGAACCAATTTTCAGCGGACGCCCAGAGAGAAATGCTCCAGATGCATGTCTTTGTAACATGAGAGGAAACCAGAGCACCCTGAAGAAACCCACACAAATACATGGAGAACATGCAGACTCCACACAGAAAGGTATCCCAGCCAAGAATCAAACTGCAGAACCTCTTGTTGTGAGGCAACAATGCTACTGCTGCACCACTGTGCCATGTGAATACATTCCCCAGGATTCATGAAGCTTGCACCAGGCGCAGGCATAGTATAGGCGGTATAACGCCAAATATGGCCGTCGAGCGATTCAGGTCCGATCCAATTCCACGTGCACTACCGGCGTACGCCAGAACTGCGCAGCCCCTGGCGTAGGTATGCTAATCACCCCATGTGCAGTGTTGCACCATGCAAATGAAGGCATATAGCGATTCATGAAGTGGTGCAGGCATAGCGTAAGCCCACGGAAATGTAAACCAAAAAACACAGTTTACATTTTCCCAAACAGAACATCGGAGCTATGGAAGAGGGCCAGACCCCCAGGTATCACAACGTTAACATATGCCAATGGCGAAATACACAGCCAATGGCATAAGAAAAGATGCACAACACGTAAATAACAACATTTAATGTCATGTCCACAGTAACGCACAGCACAACCGCAGGGCATGTGCGAAGCTGTAACATAAAGAAATTATATAAAAATGTCATAAAATCGCAACGTAATAGAAATCAGGTTTACAGCATAATACACAATGGTAGGCATGGAACACCACAACCAAGGTGCAAGGGTTGCTAAGGGCCTGCGATAGTGTTCGGCACGGTAACTATGAATTAGTAGTCAATGCCATGCAAATAAGGCAGATAATACTGAATCGCAAATGTCCCGCCGGATGAAGGTTGTACCATATGGCGCAGTGGTATAACACCGAGGAGTGGCTCAGAGGAGATACATGACATCAGCAGAGGGGTGTGCCACCGTAGCAGTAAGCACACTGGAGCAATGCAAATCTGGCCTGTCCATTGCTAAGCAAAGCTGCAGGACAGGGGTGGGGAGGAAGGTATCGAATCGTTTAGCTGACAGCACACATGGTGCCCAAAAGCGCATGTGTACGAGGATGAAAACGTGCCCGAAACCCAGTAATCGGACGCACGCGCCACAAACAATAGCAGAAACAGGAAGGTCAGGGGAAGAAAAGAAGGAAATGCAGAAGTAGGGTAATCGGAGTACTAATGAGCAATCAACACCAATCAACCCACGAAGGCCAATCGACAGCAGCTGACAAGTCTGCTTGCAGAAACCTGCAAAACAGGATAGGGGAGGCCTTGGAATGCAAAGAAAGGAGGGGAGGTATTGGATTGCAAAGATAGGAGACCTGACACAGCAGAGCAAAGCAAACCAACAGCAGACTGGCAGTAGCACACATAATGCAAGATACACCAGGTCCAGGAAAGTACAAATGAAAGTAGGCTGCAGGATGCACGCCAGAAAATGGTAGGTGCAATGTGCAGAAATGTAAAGGGAAGGTCAAGAGGTAATCCACGGCAGGCAAATGTAGTTCAACACCAAAGGCACCACAATAGTAGTTCCGGCAGTAAAACACATAAGATACCCTGTAGCTACGATCGTACATACACACCCTATGACATCATCGGTGTTCACAGCACAATAGTATAAAGTGTGAAAGCACCCAACACACACCTGTGTATTCCCAAACACCGCACCATAGGTGTAAACACATGGGGAGATTTTAAAATGTACATGTTGGGAGCTGCCATAGCTGTGATTCATCAGCATGTGATAGAGACTGACGGTGTTGTGGAGGATGATGCCGACAACCACCGCAAGCCTCGGAGGAGAAGGAGAGTGTTCAGACCAAGGGTAACCTACCAGGGGCTACATGACCTGGAGATAGTACAGCGTTACAGGGTGGACAGGGACATCTTACAGCAAATAGTGGAGCTGTGCCAGCCACGCCTGAGAACCAGAAACAACAGAGGGGAATCCATCCCAGTGGACACAAAGGTATGTGTAAGCCTGTGAATACTGGCCACAGGTATCTTTCAAAGGCCAACTGGAGATATAATGGGTATCTCAAAGGCATCAGCATCCAGGGTACTACACCAGTTCCTGGATGCCATGTTACCACATGCCAATGAGCAGATATACTTCCCCAGAACTCAGAAGGAGTTGGCCAGCAATATGTGCCACTTCCACCGTGTGGCACACTACCCGGAGGTACTGGGTGCGATAGACTGCACGCACATATAAATCAAGTCACCACCCGGTGAGCAGGGTAGGCGCTACATAAACCGCAAGGGATTCCACTCCATCAACTGCCAGGTCATGTGCAATGCCCAGGGCATTATCATGGATGTGTGTGCTGGCAGCCCTGGAAGCTACCATGACTCCCATATCTGGCATGCCTCACAGCTGTATCAGGTATTTGTCAGGGGGGACATCCCACATGGCCATCTTGTGGGGGATGCTGGCTGTGCACTGGAGCCGTGGATGATGACTCCCATCAGAAATGCACACACACCCATGCAAGAATGCCATAATGAGGCACACGCACAAACCAGAATCATCATAGAGCGTGTGTTCGGGATGCTGAAATCACAGTTCCGGTGTTTGGCTACATCTGGTGGAGCCTTGCAGTACTCTCCAGGCACGTGTGCCCACATCGTCATAGTATGTGCCATGCTACATAATATGATCCTGCAGAAGCAGCTGCAGCAGGGACAAAATGGTGAAGGCCCTCATAGCCCACCACAATTGCCAAGGCCATTACAGGCACAGGGGGATTCAGACCATGAACACACTGTGCCAGCCCCAATAGGCAGACGGAGGCATGCCTAATATGCCTACGCCTTGGCAAAGAGGGAACGTATAGCACATACTCTGACAGTGTAGGCCCCTACGGACTGACACCTCTCCACCTGCACACACAGTAAAATGGATGGCAGACAAACATGACCACCTGTAAATTGTAATGTATAGGTGGCCCAATGTGTGACTCCTACATAGGCAGCCCTCAGACATTGTAAACACAACAGCCAGTGGAACACGGAATGCCAACATCTGAACAGTACATGAGCCTTACAGCATATGGTGGTGCTGTGTGCCTGTCACATTCCCCACCATATATATATATATATATATATATATATATATATATATATATATATGTACACATATGCATATATATATAATACAGATAGAAAGGGCAATAGAGGGATATATGGTGATATAGATGGATTCAGCGATATCTGCAAATATAATAGATAGTGCAACGACATTCATAACACCTTGGAGGTACAAATAAATAGGATACCGCCAACCATGGAATGTGTAACATACTGACACGCATAACCACGAGGCTGAAAGACCGATAGAACACAGTACCGGAACAGTACATCCGCGAGTAATAGTATGATGTTATGAAGGGACAGTTGGTCACCGCTGCCGGTGTTGCGGTCCATGTAGGTACTGTGTTCAACTGTGTCTGTGAGTGCCGTAGTCTGTGTAAGTGTGCGTTGAGGGTGCCGTGTGTGTCTCTGTGTGACTGTAATGTGTGTGTGTGTCCACAACATGTGTTTGTTAGTGCCAAGTCAGAGGCAGATCAGTACGGTAGGTGTGGGTATAGCTAGCCGTAGGCATAAGGTTACTACCTGTCCCACAGTAGGAGGGACAGCCCCAACCTGGGCAGGTGTGTCCTGACATAAAACAGTACAAAGGGCAAATGTCCAAGATGGTAGGACATAAATATGTCCCATATATAATGTAACAGTCGTATTTAATAGTTATGCCTGTATGTAAGAAACGTAAATGTTACATGCAATATGATAAGTAGCCAAAGTCACACAACAATAGGTATGTAGTGAGGATAAAAATATGTGCTAACCTGTGTACTGACCATGGCTACGTGTTGGCCTGTAAACACCGCTGTGTGTCCCGCAAGTGTCCAACAATGACCATATGAAAAGGTGGCAACCCATGGCAAACAGGCTCTTTTAACAACACAACCACAATGACTGCAAATATGTGGGACAGAAATACAAGGGATAGCTGTCACTTACACATATCCCTTGATATATCGCTGCAATTATGGAGGTATACAAGTAGCAAGCTTACCTGCAGATGATATAGAAACCAATTAACAACGGCCCAACGTACAATCCCGTAACATAAGTCTACTAACTGTTAGCTCTCTAATTAGGGACGGAGCCCACACACATATATATATACGGATTATGTAGAAATGCAAGGCCCACACACCTGTATATGCTACGTACACCCACCGACATCCTCCACACTAGAAACTACAGCAATACAGACTGTAATAGCAGCACAAACATCCAGTCAGTCAATTACATCTGCAGAACACTCAACATACCGTGTGTGAGAGACACAATTAAAGGCGTCATGCAAAATTGCAGGCGTTGTATAATGGAACAAACAGCCATGTTACAGGTTTTGTTTGCAATACTCCATTATCAGACGTTGGGATGACAAGTACACCCACATGTTGAACCAAATACTCTACCTGTCACACACAATCCACGGGGGACATGAATCCAAACTATACTTGTCTCCATGCATAGCAGTTGCAGTTACACATAACAAAACACAATACAGACCATCTCCCCGAAGGTAGGGCAAATAGGCAATGCCCAAGTGGAGAATCCAATTATACCCCACTGTTGCCGCGTAATTGGCGAATGGAGTAGCTGCACAGCTGATATGCAAGTAATTAGTCACTCAGGAACACCAATTGGCGGGATGAATCCACATGTTACAGGTATCGCCGTATATAAGGATGACTTGCCAGACATTCAAACCGTATGCTCATACCGAATACCAGTTGAAACACTGAGAGAGAGATAGAAACGAAATGCCGTAACGACAACAAGGTATGTAGAACACCCGATATGTAAGGTTATGTATAGCATGATCTGTATTAATTAGTTTTACTGTATGTATAGCCTGGTTTGCATTAGTTAAACGTGTCCGCAATGCATAAAGTGGGGAAAGGTATTTATGTAGTGATGTCTTGCTGAGCATACTAACGCTTATAGAAACTGTGCGTCCAGCAGTGGGACACAAGGTACACAGCACAGACACCAGAAGGGATGCTACATGAGGGCGTTAAACAGAACAATTCCATACAACCCCACGTCAGTGGTAGGGTATGTCCAACAAGGACGTGCCATAGCAGGGGATAGTAAATGTTGATATACTGTCACAGCATGCATGTGTATGGGCATATAAAGTTAATGACATATGTAAGGTGGTCTCGCTGTGCAAGTATGCTTTGCATTATGGGATACTATGTGAAATACGTGTAATGTATAGTATTATAGGTAGATATGACAGATATTCTACACAGCATAACAGGCATATCATGCATACCACAGGTATTGTCTATTGGTATGTACAATAACAGGATACATATGGCTTGTAGGTATGGGACATTGTAATAGCATGATAGCTAATCTAAATGGAAGGGCTACCAAGTAACCATGCACAAAGGACATGTAATAGCTTCACAGGTGCATAGTGGGGTACTATGCAGTCTGGCAAGTCCATGTGTAAGCACAACTACAGTGTTCACACTAGTGGCACCTCTCTAGGGTAGTGTCCTGTGAACAGCAGAGCCAGGTGTCACCTGCACCTCTGCACAGTACAGCCACTGCAGTGACCCCAGGCCTACATGTGTCTCCCAACCACCAAGGGAGGTATCACATGAACAGTGCTACTGAGTGTCCCTGCGTGATGTACATAGGACTTATGCTCCAAAGCATGGTGAATGTCCGGTTTGGGAATGTAACCCACAAGCACATACCACTCATTGTGGCATGTGTGCACATATCCATGAGCATGTTGCTCACAGTGGCCTCTGCTTATGTCGCTTATGAGGAGTATATCCATTAATAATGTTGTGGACATGGGCCCTGTCTGATCAGCAGAAGTCACCCCTGAGTATGTAGTATGCAAATGTGTACAGATGTGGTGTCCGTAGTGCAGCCGCATATTTAAACTGTCGGAGCTCAGTAAACATCATGGCGTGTTAATGTTGCGGCATGTAAAGCAGTAGCTGTTGTGTAAGGTACACCCTAAATGGGGTGGTGTACCCTTGAATGTGTGTAGATGTCTTGAGTTCAGAGGTACAATGGGTGCCTATGTACCAACTACACATCCAGTACAGATAGGTGTGGCCACATAGAAGGATATCCATGCCACAGTGGCAATATGGTAACCACAGGAGTGGGTGCGACATATGTGTGTACTGCAAACATGTACAATGTGATATGTATGTAGGGGACTACCATCCATGTGATAGTCAGTGGGTGAATGGTGTAATGCAAAGGTGATGTGCATGCAGCTTGTGTCATGCAGCTTGATGCCATGATAGTCATATTATGTATCTGTCACAGCAACACCCGTATGGTTGTGGTCAGTATCAGCTGGTGGAGCAATCATGGCACTTGGTATGCAGGGGTTTGAAAGCTAGGCAGGGAAAGTCCCCTGTGCTAGCCTGTTCCACAGGGAAGCATATACTGAACATGAGGGGCCCTATGACTGAGGACTGTGGTATGCCAAATGTACTTGACATGTAGTAGGTACTATGGTATGCTGGCTTCACTGTGTGTCCTGTCCATGAGCCACATAGCATAACATCCTGAAACACAGGGTACGATATGCAGGTGGATGTGTATGTTGTCAATACCAGAATGGGGAATGGTGCTGAAAGGCAATGAGAGGACAATGTAGGATGTGTGGACTCCCGTACCATCAGAAACTGCCCTGGTAACTGTATGAAAGGAGTCCACCATGTGTAGGGGCCATGCTCTGGCCCTAAAAAGCCCAACCCGGGTGGCAGCAAAGGACGGGAGCCCAACAATGTCTCTGTGAATGACGTCCTTGATGATGTGCCCCATAGCCATGCAAAACAGTCCAGTCAGGTGTGTAGGACTATAGTCCCACTCGTGCATTGTGGTGCCACCTGTGTGTAGTGTTATTAATGCTGCTGTGTGCCATTCAGGGGCTACAATGTCTGAAACAAGGCTATTAATGAATATGGTGGCCTAGTGGGGAAACATGTAATTCAGAGGTTGGTGGACATCACAGCCTGGGACGTTGGAAGGTGACATGGGGCCAATGTCCCAGGACATATAGAGTGTAGGTCAGTACTGTGTAGGTGTGACGACAGGGACACCACAATGTTCATGTATGGATTGCGGTCCTGTAGTGAGTGAGAGGGTGTAATGTCAGCATTGAATCCATCCTCCAGCATGTTGCCAACAACACCTGGGTCTGCAATGTTCCTGAGTGACTGTTGTATGTGACAGCAGATGTGGGTGTTGCCATCAACTACTGACATACCACCATAATGCCTGGTGGTACACCCCGGAATGTGTGGCAGTCATGTTTACGTAGCTAGTCTTGGAGTATGTGATGAGGGACCCTGTGGCCCCACCACTGCTGACCAGTGAGCCACCCCACACATGGGAATGTACACCACTGTGCAACAGCCTACACCTGTTGCTGTACATCATATGTCCATGGAACATGACCACCAGAGTGGCATCTGTTATCTGGTGTGTACCATCATGGCTCTGTGTGGAATAGCATGATCCATGCAGTTGTGTACATGCTAATGAAGTGCACTGGGGTATGTGTCAGCATTTGTATGTGCATTGTCCATCTGCACGGGTGTCATGATGTTAACAACTGCTGTCAGCAGACGTCTGTAGTAGGTGTTGTAGTACTCATGTAATGTGTATGCTGTGATGGGTGTGGTGCCGGGATGTGGCTAACAAGGTTGATTAGCATATGTTCAGAATCCACTAATGAGGGGATAACCCCAGGTGTGTAACACCAGTCACATGGTGGTAGTGTTCATGCCAAGGGTAATGTAGGTCTTGGAGATGGTGTGTATGGGTTGATCCAGCAGAGCGGAGGGTATGACTCATGGATGTGTCGGTACATGAGTGGCTATCCCAGTGAAGTGTGGGGTAGTGTCAGTCACACATCAGTAGTAGCTGTCTGAGACCCACTGTCCAATATACCAACATAGAAGGTATGTTACCCGTGGGGTATGATGTTGACTCTGTCGCTTGTTACAATGTGTATAGCGGTCCCGGACACAGTTAGTTGCACGTGGAGCACCTCTGATGCATTGTGCTAAGTAACTTGCCAGGATGTGTGCAAAACATAGTGGGATATGGGAACCCCTCAGCTGTGGGTGTGCCGGTCCAGGTATGTGCCTGAAAGGTATGGTCTGTCTATAACCTGTCATTGCAGGTGTGCTCTGCAGAGCCTAGAGGCAGGTCCCAGTCACTGCAGAGATGTTTGAGTGGTGCATTATAAGGTGTGCCTTGCCTGCGTGCATCACAGAGGAAGATGCAAGCATTGTGTCACATGACCCCATGTCGTGCCTGCCAGTTCCCGTCCTGCTGGTGACAGTTATTGGAAACTGTGCAAGACAGGCAGTATAGAAGCAGCAAGAGCCTTACATGTGAGCTGTACTCCCAGGGCTGACAGGTGCAAGTCATCTGTGCCACAGTATTGTGTTTGACCAGGTCAGTCAAAGCGGACAGATAACAGATGCCTGTGGAATGACAATAGGAGCATAGGCAACTGTTGAAGTGACACCGTCGGTCATTGTACAGTGGTATCGTGTCCGGACAAATGCAAAATGCTCCCCAGGGCTTGGCGCACACCCTCAGGGCTATAAGACTGGTGAGCTATTGCATGTCCCTGCACACGTAGTCTGTGCAGTGGCATCACAGGGCAGTCACACTAACATGGAGAATGACAGTCATATCATACCTGGTGAGGTGTGGCATGGGTGCATAGCTTATGTTGCAGAAGCAGTTACCCGATAGCAAGATGTAAGCGACTAACGCCTTGTGTAGCCTGCTGTGTGGAACTGCAGTGTGACTCCCTACAGAGTCATCTATGACTGGTGTGTTGTGAATGTTGTAACTCACTATTGTCTGTATGTGATGGGCACACATGAGTCTGTGGGCTATAAGCTGGTGATGTTGTCTTCCATGATGGGGGCTACCGCTGGTGCCTACAGTGAGTATGGAGACGTACTGCACAAGTTGTCCTCGTAGGTGTGGCCAGTGGTGTAGATCATGTGAGACTATGTGATGGGTGGGGTGTGTTGTGAATGTTACACATCCCCAAATGACTGTCAGGTGCAGTCAGGGTTGGTGACAGCATTACCCCAGCCATAGCTGTCAACCTCCTGTCCCCAAACTGAGGAACATTAGCCCTCATACTGTGTGACAAATGGGCAAAACGTGGAACACTTACAACTGGCTTACTAACAGCTTCAACTAGGAAGGGCATATGATGGCTAAAATAGGCTGGTTTTACGTATAAAAAAGATATTCTAATGAATTAATATGATTCCCATCTATTTAGCCATGGCTAGCAGGTAAACAATTTCTAACAATGAATGTGTGACAGACCCTTCCAATGTGGAACCTTGAGGAACATGCACCTTTTAGAACCCTAAATGAGGTACATTCCTTGTAATGAGGTACACCTGAGAGCTATGCCCCCAGCACGGCTGCAGAAGTGCATCCCCCACAGGCTGTAGTGCCGTATGTTGGGAGGTGAGCATTGAATGTGTACATGAGACAATTGCTCTATTGCCACATGTACGACATATCCCTCATATAGACAGGCAGTAGCACTGGTACGTGACAGTTGGACATGCCTGTATATACAACCATGTCCCACAGGATATGTGTGTTACATGTGTACAACAGCTGTTGTACCATAAGCAAGCTGGGAAGTGTAGGACAGCCAGTGTACCTGTGGGAAATGGTGTGGAATGGGTGCTATAGTAATCAGTAGCTCATGACATGCTCACAAGATCTGAACAAGTGCCTAGCATGACCATAAAATACAGATAAGGTGTTGGATAATATCAACCCACAAGTGGTGATGACAGTCATTTAGGGTGGCACTGCACTATACCCTACTGAGTATGGTGTGCATGTCCATGAACCATTAGCACTGTAGATGTTAGCAGTACAGATGTACAAGACAGCACGGATATTTGATTACAAATACCTTTGCATGTCACAGAGGTGTTCCACCAGTGGCCTGTTGACAGACTCACAACTATGAAAGATGCAACAGTGACATGTGCACAGCATACCAGTGCCAGCTACAGTAAAACAGGGTTAATGTGTTGTACCCCACCCTCATTGTAGCCCATACCACACAGACAAATGTTAGGCATCTGTGTATGAAAGGCTGTGAATGGCCATGACCTATCAGTATAGCTGTGTCAGTGTTGTGAACAACATACAGAATGGGCTGTGTGGGTGAGGTGTGTGACATATGTGCACAGTCTGATGGATGATACCAGCAATGTCACCGCTAGGTAAACATCCCTGTACCCATAAACTACTACCTAGGCTGTGGTCAACATTATGGACACCGTGTAAGGGATGGTGCTGTGCAGTGCACCCCCGACTTGGTGACATCCCCAGGCCCCTTAGGTAGTCATATGAGGTACCCATGTCATGTCAGGGTGCCATCCATGAGCACGGAGATCACTGGACAGGCATATACAGCACTGTGGTGACCAATATTGGATCGCATACCACCTTTAAGGGGTAATGGCTATGCATGGATGTGCGATACCAGCCTTCACAATCCTCACCTCCACTATGCAGCATGCTGTCTACCTTGCAGAAAGACATTTGCTACACCATGATGATGGACATGCTACATGTCCATATCCTGATCTATAAGACATATGTCATGGACAGCCACCGTCCTAATACTAGGATCGCCACAGGCTGGACAGATTCCTGTGCCATATATGTGACATACTCCTGCCATACCATGCAACCCTGTCCATCAAAGCTGCACATGTCATCCCAGTCATAGATGGTGTGATGGCCGCATGGTAGATGTACTATCAACTGACTGGATCAGTAATGTGGCACTGATGCACCTTGCGGTGGCACAATGGCTGTCTGTTACAGCTTGGAAACCATGCCTGCACATGCTATGGTTGATAACCATCCCTGTGAATGTCGTCTGACTAGCGATTGTCCCATGTCTATCACATGTGCAATACAGGCAATCCGTGGCAGGATGTTGAACAGTTGTACAGTGCTGTGTAGATGTATATGGCAAAACACATGCATGTACAGGTGTCCATGCGTATGTGTGCATTGTCACTGCTCAAGTCCATTACGGCTGTGTCTGTGTTGATATGTGACATATACACAGCATCCAGGTCAACTGCAGTACCGTGGACACATCCAGGCATGTGCAGATAGGTAAGAACACAAGTGCAGGCAAATAGACATGCCCACAGCAAGACAGCATTTACATGGAGTATGAACACTGTAATGAGGTGACACACATATATGGTGATGATATCCAATGCATAATGGGTGTGATGTGTGACACAAACATGTCAGTCGTGTCAGTGTCATGATGCTTTGCAAAGATAACTGTGCAGATGTAGTAGATGTCATAGAAATGTATGTGCAGCAGTATCTCTGTACATCTCTGAAACTGTGACCTGTCACTATCATTATGTCTTACAGATAATGCCCCGTACACGCCTCCCAGCATACACTCGCCAGGAGGATGATGTCCTCATCCCACAGCTCCATGACAACTATGACTTGTTGTTCAGCCATGTGCCACAGCATGCCCAGCAGCGGGATGACCTGTGGCAGGATCTACGCAGGAGGGTGAATGATGTGGGTGGCCATAACCGCACTTACCAGCAGGTGCGCAGACACTGCACAGACTTGATACGACATGCAAAACAGCGTGCCACTGCAATTGCCAGGGAACAAGGTGGAACAGGTGGTGGGCCACAAACCAAGCCCCCACTCACACACACTGAGGAGCTACTGGCCAGTCTGGGGACACCCAGGGAACAGCATCCAGAAACACTAGCTGTCATCGTGGAGGTGGGTGTCTCCCAACCAATGAGCCTGGAGTTGCCTGGTAAGTCAGTACTGCACATATGGCTATTATATCCCATGTAGTTGCATGTGTCACTGTACATTATGTAAAGTAACAACATATGCAAGGTATGTGGACACACATGCTGCATACTACAGTATGCTACGTTGTGTATGCACACGTGCATACTATATGCTATTACACAGGTGAATGTGTTCACATGCACAGTGCAACCTGTGGCTGTCATACAGTCATGGATAATGTTCATACTGGTGTGTCACCCCTATACAGGTATCTCTGGCATGCCGCACAGACATGAGTCCATTGCAGGTGAGGCTGTCATCAGTATCAGGCATGTTACAGTGTAGATCTATTTGCCATGTGGCCAGTTAACACTTGCACACCTGATGTTTGTTCCAGTCACGATATGCAGGTCGCACCACCCTTCATTCACACAGGCCACCCATGTGCAATATATACAAACGTAATGACACACAGACTTGAAACCACAGTACTGGTCATTGCGACATGTGTGGTCAGCTGTGCATACAACTGTGGAGGTGTTCTACGATGGAGGCGTATGTAGTATGCATTGGAACAACATGTGTGGTACGCACACAGTACCACACAGAGAGCTGTGATATGGGCAGCCCACAGGTGCCACCATTGTGTCATATGCCCCTGCATTGTGTGCACACATTGTGATGTGCCACCTGACATGTCCCAGACATGTAGTGTTCTGTCTGCAATATTGTCACACTATCGCATGACCTATACCCCACATACCAAACATACAACCCATTGTCTGCATAGCCCTGTGGATTGTGACATATCTGACATCTATGGGTGTATGTCATATGGGACAACACAGACATGTGCGATAGATGCCCATCACACACAATTGGCCAACACATGTGCACACATGGCCATGGGGGATGGCCAGAGACATGTAGACACAGTACTTGGGATGTGTATACACCCTGTTGCACATTGTCCACACATGGTCCAATTATAGCCTTAGTTGACCGATTATACAGTTGATGTGGTACACTGGACAACCTAAAAGCCTGTGCACAGCTACTGGAGGTGTCACTGAAGTCTACCATATACGATCTGTTGAACATCACAACTGTGTTGCAGTTATGGCTATGCAATGTGTACATATTATGCATTCTACAGCAACATAGATGCCTCATGATGCCATGCAATGGCACAGTGTCTGTACTTCACACTGTATAGCAATGTAGACGGCTCACACTACCCTCCCATGCTCATGCACATTTGCTAAACATGCATTCTATCTGTAGGGTGTACACACAACACTGCAATGTGAAGCCCATTATGATGCTGTACATGTGTCAGGACACCATTGTGTCAGACATGTATGCATGTTAATGCACATGTCAGCAGATTACATGTCAAGGTCACGTCAGCCATGTATACTGTTATCCTTGTCTGGGCCACATGGTGTATCATGGGGATGCATGCATACTACCATGATTGTGTGAACTGCATGGCTACTGATATGACACCTGCTTGCTGTAGTGTGCACCCCAGGGAGGTATGCTTACTAACACTATTAATGTCTGAGCTGCATGCCCTCTGCTGTATCACAGGCATGCTGCATGCCATCTGACAAATCACATGCATGGTGTGTCTGTGTTTGTGTGTGTGTGTCTGTGTGTGTGTGTGTCTGTGTGTGTGTGTGTGTCTGTGTTTGTGTGTGTGTGTGTGTGTGTGTGTGTGTGTGTGTGTGTGTGTGTGTGTGTGTGTGTGTGTGTGTGTGTGTCTGTGTTTGTGTGTGTGTGTGTGTGTGTGTGTGTGTCTGTGTCTGTTGTACTTTACAGTATTTCTTTGCATTCACAGGTGATGTAGGTGCGTTACCCTCCTGCGGTCCATCTGATGTTAGTGTCCCCACAGATACTAGCAGTGATGAACATATGCATGAGGTACAGGTAGGGTTGTCAGGGGCTGAATCTGTGCCAATGGTTACCATCCCAGCTATGTCCCCCTCTTCCCCGCACAAAGTTCTGCTGCCAACACATACCGCATCACCAGTGGCCATAGAGAAAGGACAGTCAGCATCTGTTAACGTGGAACAGGAACGTGTGGTGGCTACAGAAGGTGTGTCTACACACCATGGTGTCAGTGTAATGACTGCAGATGTGCCACACAGGCATGTGGCTGGTGCTGCTCATAGGAGGACCTCTGGCAGACATGCACCTGCAGGACAGAGCACAGCAGCTGGTATCACCAGACGCATGTTCCAGACTGTAATGGCGGCACAGGCACGTGCTGAATGGCAGAACAGAGAAGGGCAGAGGTTGCAGAGGGCTGCTATCCATACCCTAAATGACAACATCCAGGCATTGGCAAATGCTCAACAGCAGATTGCTAATGTTCTGGATAGGCGATTAGGTGAAATGGTCGGAATCCAATTCGCATGGCAATCCGTGAGCGGGAGCTGTCTGTGCTGGAACATCTGGTAGGAGTGAGGCATAGGCCACGTGGACGTAGGCTGGCAACACCACATAGTGTAGGTCGACGTGAGCGTGCCACCTCACATGCCTGCTCCCATAGTGCCAGTAGCAGTAGCAGTGCAGCTGGTGCTGCGCTGTCAACACCAGGACACAGCAGGCCACATGGACCTGGCCCTGGACGTTCTCAACGGGGACAAGGTTCCAGTGGACATGTGTCGTCGGACAGTAGCCACTCTGTACCTCCACCTGGTAGTGCCCATGCAACCACAGGCAGGCAGAGGTCATGTGGCCATGGACGGACACAGTGAGCTGTACAACCTGCTCTGTACAATCTGGGGCTGTCAATTATACCCCGTGTAGGCCTCACAAATGGCAGAACTGTATACACACATACACGCACACAGCAAACACAACTGTAGGGCTCCACAACATCCACATGCATTCTGCACAGACATGTCCAGTCAACTCACCAGCCCTTACACATACACATGATGTTATCCATTGGTGCAGCCTATGCCCCTGGCAAACATATCACGCTGTGCATATTATGAAGCCTGTGCCACATCCCTGTCATCCACACCATCGGTGCAGGGTTATGCACAAATATTCTGATGCACAGGGTGAACAGCATAGTGAGAGGTGTATGTAATATTACCTGTGTATGCATAGTGAGGGATGTGTATGTTGCAGTGGTTGTGTGCGAATACTGAGAGATGTGTATGTGACATAGGTTGTGTACTGTCAGCATGCACCGGTCCTACCATGTAGTGCAGGTGCAGCATGCATTGTGATGTGTTCACGTTATGTGTCTCGGTTACATCTGTAGCACCATGTTGGTTGTGATACCCTGGTTCCCTCCTATGGTGTACGTGCATGTGCCTACAGGTAGCAGTGTTTGCAGTCCCCCACGTGTAACTGTGGATTACTCACAGGCACGTCTGGCAATATCAGCATGCTACATGTACCCTCAACCTGACTGTTGGAAACACCAACATGACACAGATGTTCGCACATATACTGCACCTGACGCATGTGGTCAGTGCCACAGGCTACACTGGATAGAGACGTGACATACATAGCAGGACACATTACAGGTATGGTGACATGGTGCAGGGGTTGTACACAGCGGTCTGGCTAATGATGTTGTGAGGTGTCACTTGGTAGCTGGAGGCCACACTGTGCAGCAGTAGGACCCTGTAACAGTACAGGAACATGGCCACATTCACGGGGTGTACACCACTATAATGCACACCCCATAGTGTGCAGGTGGGGACCCTTGCCTATGTGGTCATCACCCTCACAATAATATGCACCCACATGACGTGTCACAGAGAAGGAACATGCACAGGTAGCCAGTATGGCTGGGACCTATGGCATCAACAGGGTAGTGCAATGCATCACCATTACGGGTTAGTTACCACGTGGGGTTAGTGATCATTTCTCACCGTATATTAACATACACCCTCACACCAAGCACCAGACATACATACAGACACACACACACTGTGGTGACCACACATGTGTATACTGACAGCCGATGTGTGTGATGCACCACACCAGCCGACGTCATGCTTCCCACACTGATGTATGTACAGATCTCTACAATGGTGTACAAGGATGTGTAACAATTGGGACATATTCCCTGCGATATGTAGCATCTCTGGTCACACATTCAGACACACATGGCAGTACTGGGAATGATACACCTGCCATATGATGACACGTTTGATAGACATGCAGCGGTATTGATTGCATTATGTGTACCAACGCTATATCTGGCAAATGTGCTGCAATATGCACACGGGAGGTTGTAGGTGTTACAGGTGCCATGTGACATATAGTTGGCAACACCTGACCGCTGTGTATGCATTATGTCAGCACCGTCACGTAACAGTGACATAGCGTACTGTTTGCACTTGGCATGATAGGATGGTGTGTGACACAACTGTGAGCCACCCCCTGCACATATACATCTACACAGGTGGTACACCACGTTATATACACACATCCCTCCATATGTGCTGTTTGTATGTCACCGTATACAGGTGCCAATGATGGGTCTGCATTGTGACTGCATGTCGTAGGTAGGTGCAACTATGTTACGGACATCGGCCACTGCACATGCATGGTTGCTGCATGCACAGTAGAGATGTCACATGTGTCTCCTGTTGCCATGTTTGTATGCATTGCTATTGTTGGACATGTGTGTTGACATACATAACACATGGACTGTGGTATAATATAACGGGTGTCACAGGCGACCAGTACAAGGGTATGTGTCCCGGTCAACATTGCTATCTCCTGTAGTGTGAGCATTCAACAGACATGGGCCCACCTCCATTCACATGTGTAGCATTGATTAGGCCACTGTTATGCACGAAGTACATCACAGGCTGTGTATGTATGTGTTGTGTGTGCAGTCCATGCACACATCCACACAATCACATGTATGACATATCCAGACATGTGTTCATTGGTGTACAGCAACAGTCAGGTGTCACAGCTGCGTAAGGGCCGTGGTATGTCTTGAGCCGACCTTTGCATGTATACTGGTATCATCGCGATGCATAACACCTGTTGGATCCCTGTTGGTACATGTGTACTCTGCACAGCTGGTGTACACCTCTGTACAGCCCAGTGGTCATGTGTTACATGGTGTTGTGGTACTGTAAGGCTGTGTAGTGCTGCACCGATGACATGGTGCTGACTTGACAGCTACAGTGTACACTGCAGTGTGTACGTGTGTGACCTGCACCTGTGACAGCTGTGATGGCAGCTGTGTGTGTACAGGTCACTGCATGTGTGACCGCCCTGTGCGTGAGGACAGTTATACCTTCCTGTGCCCTTCTGTACTGTGCCCTTCTGTGTGTACACTCCATCTGCATGCACGACAGGCCTTTTCAACAGCTAAGTGTGTGAGCATGCCCAGTATGCTGTTGTGTAGATGGACATACAGTACAGTCCATGTACACAGTTGTGTAGATGGACACACGGTATAGTCCAATCTGAGACCTTCTGTGTTTACACTCCATCTGCATGCAAGACGGCCCTTTGCAACAGCTAAGTGTGTGAGCATGCCCAGTATGCTGTTGTGTGGATGGACACACAGTACAGTCCATGTATGCAGTTGTGTAGATGGACACACGGTACATTCAACACTGCGCCCTTCCATGATTAGACTCTGTGTGCATGCAAGATGGCCCTTTGCAACTGCTAAGTGTGTGAGCATGCCCAGTACGCCGTTGTGTATATGGACACACAGTACATTCCACACTGCGCCTTCCATGATTAGACTCTGTGTGCATGCAGGATGGCCCTTTGCAACTGCTAAGTGTGTGAGCATGCCCAGTACGCCATTGTGTAGATGGACACACAGTACATTCCACACTGCGCCCTTCCGTGATTAGACTCCGTGTGCATGCAAGATGGCCCTTTGCAACTGCTAAGTGTGTGAGCATGTCCAGTACGCCATTGTGTAGATGGACACACAGTACATTCCAAACTGTGCCCTTCCGTGATTACACTCCGTGTGCATGCAAGACGACCCTTTGCAACTGCTAAGTATGTGAGCATGCCCAGTACGCCGTTGTGTAGATGGACACACAGTACATTCCAAACAGACGTGTGATACTAAGCATGTGGGCATGGCCATTGACATCCTGTATAGCCATGGTGGTCATCCAAGCAACAGATGTCCATTTTCAATGTCACGATGGATGCCTACATTGAACACACTGGTTGCTGTCTCAAAGGGTGTACTGCCTGTGGCGCATCCCGTATCTATTTAGTGTTGTAGTGCTCCGTAGATATTTAGTTGGCCCGATGACAGCACTGCCATGTTTGTCTACGTCTACCTTGGTACAGTAATATGCTTTCAGACTGCTCACTCTCTAAACATTCCCTATCGGCATCTTTGCCTTTGTGGATGATGTCCCCACCTAGAAGTATGCCTCTGGGAGTGCTGTGTTCAGTAATCTTGGTAGCGCATTCTGTAAATGCATAATGCTGTAGTGTGATAAGGTAGTTAGGTGTATGTTCAACTCCCAGCCCTGCCAAGTGTGTGTGTGTGTGTGTGTGTGTGTGTGTGTGTGTGTGTGTGTGTGTGTGTGTGTGTGTGTGTGTGTGTGTGTGTGTGTTTCCATCTGCCTGGGGACACAGTAAAGCTTTTACATGCCTCACAACAGATACATTCCCTATCGGCGTCTTTGCCTTTGCGGATGATGTCACCCACCTAGAAGTATGCCTCTGGGAGTGCTGTGTTCAGTAATCTCGGTAGCGCATTCTGTAAATGCATAATGCTTTAGTGTGATAAGGTAGTTAGGTGTATGTTCAACTCCTGGCCCTGCCAAGTGTGTGTGTGTGTGTGTGTGTGTGTGTGTGTGTGTGTGTGTGTGTGTGTTTCCAGCTGCCTGGGGACACAGTAATGCTTTTAGATGCCTCACAACACATGCATTCCCTATCGGCGTCTTTGCCTTTGCGGATGATGTCACCCACCTAGAAGTATGCCTCTGGGAGTGCTGTGTTCAGTAATCCCGGTAGCGCATTCTGTAAATGCGTCATGTTGTAGTGTGATAGGGTAGTTAGGTGTAAGTTCGATTCCCAGACCTGCCAAGTGTGTGTGTGTGTGTGTGTGTGTGTGTGTGTGTGTGTGTGTGTGTGCATGCTCCCGTCCACCTGGGGACTCAGGTTATGCTTTTAGATGCTTCGCACCACAGATATATCCTGCTGACGTCTTTGTCTTTGCGGATGTTGACACGCACCTAAGTAGAATGCCTGTGGGTCTGCTTTGTTTAGTAATCTCGGTAGCCCGTTCTGTAAATGCGTCATGCTGTAGTGTGATAGGGTAGTTAGGTGTAAGTTCGATTCCCAGGCCTGCCAAGTGTGTGTGTGTGTGTGTGTGTGTGTGTGTGTGTGTGTGTGTGTGTGTGCATGCTCCTGTCCGCCTGGGGGCTCAGGTTATGCTTTTAGATGCTTCGCACCACAGATATATCCTGCTGACGTCTTTGTCTTTGCGAATGTTGACACACACCTAGTAGAATGCCTGTGTGTCTGCTGTGTTTAGTATTCTCGGTAGCGCATTCTGTAAATGCATCATGCTGTAGTGTGATAGGGTAGTTAGGTGTAAGTTCGATTCCCAGGCCTGCCAAGTGTGTGTGTGTGTGTGTGTGTGTGTGTGTGTGTGTGTGTGTGTGTGTGTGTGTGTGTGCATGCTCCCGTCTGCCTGGGGACTCAGGTTATGCTTTTAGACACTTCGCACCACAGATATATCCTGCTGACGTTTTTGCCTTTGTGGATGTTGACATGCACCTAGTAGAATGCCTGTGGGTCTGCTATTTTTAGTAATCTCGGTAGCGCATTCTGTAAATGCGTCATGCTGTAGTGTGATAGGGTAGTAATGTGTAAGTTCGATTACCAGCCCTGCCAAGTGTGTGTGTGTGTGTGTGTTTCCAGCTGCATGACAACAGTACATTGCTTTTACAGTATTCACTCACCATAACATATGTGCAGCGTCTTTGCCTTTGATGCCACTGTCTACAGGCTAGACGTATGCCTGTGTGATTTCCGTGATCCACTACTCACGCTTGCACGTTCTGTCACTACGTAATGCTGTTGTGTGGTACAGTGGTTATGTTCGTGTTCTGCTCACAACCCTGCCATGTGTGTGTGTGTCTGTGTGTGTATGTCTGTATCTCTCTCTCTCTCTATATATATATATGTACATATATATATATATATATATATATATATATATATATGTACATATATATATATATATATATATATATATATATATATATATATATATATATGTATATATATAAAATCTATTTTCTGCCCATAACTCTGCTCTTGCATGGACAGTTGACTGTTTCATGTATCGCATATTTGCATAGCTTTCACATACCAATGGGGTATGTTGCAAATCCCAACATTGTCCATGCAACGTCCATGTTACGGGTGGTGTTACACGCCCTTACAGGCGTTTGCTGTATATCTTGGCAGACATCTATCCTTGCTGTACTCTCACTGTACTCGTACATGCCGGAGGCTTCATGTATCATGGCCTAGTTTTGCTGTGTGTATGTCTATTTGTGCTGTGTGCATGGCTGTGGGTATGTCCCACTATCATCATTTGTAAAGGTGACAGCCCTATAGGTACTTCATGTAGACTGCTGTGTCATTTGACATGTCAGCACATACCTGTGGACAGTACTGAATGTCCTACTGCAGCGCATTTCATACCTTCTGCGTTATCTTGCAGTTGATAATGCTGTTTCCTCACACATGTATCTGTTTCTGATCATACCACTCCACCTCCTAGAGCAAACTTCTGGGCAAGGCCTTATCTGATAGTGGGACACATAGGGGCAGTATTGACATGTTGCTCTTACAAACGTAGATAGTTGACACAATAATAGGTTTTGCATTAGTATCTCTTTTCTGATGGATTTGGTGTCTTAAACACACATGTTTGTCATTATTTCATGACTTCAGTTATCAGGAATGTGCCAGAATGGTACTGATGTTACATGGAACACACCAAACATATGAGGCAGAACTCTGCACATTCTGCGTAAATCTGTACAGTTGCGGAGTATGTGTCTGATACAAGATATCAACTTTCTGACACCAATACACACACTGTATGGTGGCATCACAGGCCACAAGCCATTACATTTATATTGCAGGACACACCCACCCAAACAGTTGTATTCCTCACACAGGCCAACAGCTGCTTATCCACACTAATTAGTCTATCATGTACCGTATGTGTGCGCCGGTATTTGCAGTTTCTGTCACTGGCAGAGCTCACATACGAGTATGGGGGACTGGACATTGTTACGGTGACACTGCATGACACCCTGAGGGACACATTACTTTTGTGTCTATTAACCTTCCACATTGACATTCACAGGGCATACGTTGTCATTCACATTTGTCAGAGTACATACGTATGACTTGTACATGTTTTCTCATTTGTCCTGATGTCTTTCTTCTCACCTGTCCACCTAGTATGACTAGTTCTGTACATGTATTTTGGACAGGTTACCTTCATACCCCTAACCTGTACACATTATGGGTAAATGCCCTGATGTTTGACCTTTGCCCTTGTTACATTTGTCATAGTAATGTGTCTTTCTGGTAAATTGCTGGCAAGGCATTACGAACTGTGCGGTTAGATAATAGTGACTGACATTTCTATTACATGATTAGTAACACTCATAACATTCATATTCCTGGCTACGCCAGTATTCTCACAACATCCTGACTTTGTCTGGGGTATATCTAATATAGTCCCTATTTGTATTTCATGTACTATGCCTTAGTGCAGCTGTCTTATTCTGACAGTTTGCCAGTTATGGTTACCATCTTGGTCGTACACATGTCTATCCATGATAATGGCCTACATGACATTGATATAGGGCCCTACATATTCCCAAAATGGTTTACGCAATATCCAGTGGATGGTTTGCCCCATTATTGAGAATATAGGCGTGTGCTATACCCACATCACTCCCACGGGGCGGGCCTACGAAATCTCTGCCAAACAACACCTAGGCCCATTTCTGCATACCTATGATTCCCATACCTGACAACCCTCTACAGTACCCATTACACATGTTTAATGTGAGCGGTATTGAAGTGTGGAGACACTTATATGCACTCTCCGGATATCAGTTCATACGTCATACATTCTATCGACACATGTGTCATCACCCTTGCACCTGCTACTGTTGCATGTACAGCTATATCGTATTTGCTGAGGTCACTTATTTTGCGTCAGTGTCGGTTGACACTACGTATGGATCAATTTTTGGGGTCCTGCAATGGACACCTATATGCGTGTTTAAAGTGTAGAACTTGCTGGACTGTCACTTTCTGGCCAATGGTTTGGAAGGCAGCGGTTTATTCACCTTTCGTGCATGTCTGTTTGTCTACCCATATTAGCTATAACGTGGCCTATTTATGTGCATATGTCATATCTAGGGGACATATGTTTGTTGTGTATACATATATACATGTACAATCCTCATTTCATAACTTGCTTTGGTTTACGTCTGTGGAGTATGTGTATACACATATATCTATATCCATACCATACCTTTCCACTGTACAGATTGTCGCAGAGTGTACAGCTGGTTGCCTCTTTATCTTCAGTGTGTTTTACATAAACCTGTGTCTATCTGGCAATATAGTGGCATTTCATTTGAGACTTATGGTGGGAAATACTGGCAAGCAGTTCAGGTTACGACTGCATACCCTTCAGAGAATCCATGCTACTGACACACCCGTTATTCTATCCACTTTCTATGTTTGTTCTGGCACATATCTGGGGTTTGTCCCTATTTGTACCGGTAGTTTGCATGCCTTTGTCTGGTTTTATACTTTACGGGGTTAACAGGTTTGAGCCATGTATATCTAATGTGGGGGAAACAGCATTCATTTACTATGCTGTGAGCGGATCACACACGCACAGGCACACTTGCATTTCCTTATTGTGGGTTACGTGCAGGCGCACATGCATAACCTTATTGTGGGTTACATATGTTTACTAAGTCTTTGTGCTTACATGGGCTTTATTACTTGTGACAGTACCAGTAAATTATCTGTAATCCGGTTAACGGACGTATGCAGAAACACACATTCACCTTTACATATTTAAATGTCTGTACAGCACAGACGCATTCATTACACTTTAACATTATATGTGCTGTAGTCATAGTTGAACAGGGACTGCATTCACGTTGGCTGGATGCTGTAACCACTATACTTTTGCTGTTCTGACTCATTTATATGCATACACATAGTACATAGCTACATTAACATATGCCTCACCGCTTCACTTACGACACAGGCATCCATTCTCCTGCTGGGAAAAATACGGTACTACATGTTACACATTCCCTATTCCCTACTGCTCTGGACCCAAGCTGCATATTTAATCACTGCAGGGATATTCAGAACCCCAAGGCTTATAGTCCTGACACATACAGGTCTTTAATTGTCAGGGTGTTCATGTGGTGATCTGGGTTTAGGCTTGTCCACCTGGTGAACTGTGTTCAAATGTCAGACAAAGCACATGGACAGGGTTTGTCCATTTTAAACATTTTATCTGTGTTTACAGACACAGGTGTTTGGGCACCTGTCAGCAGCTTATAATGTCGTCAATACATAATATGGGTGGGGGTGGTTACAATACATAATCCACGGTGAGTGGTGTTCCCATTCACATTTGACTGTTTCCTGTATTCATTCATATGAGGATTATTATTTTGCACATGACTTAACTATGAATTAACTACAGGTATGCAGTAGTACAGTCAACATATGTGAAGGTTTGTTACAGTATAAATGTACGGACCTCTGTAATACTCGGGGACTACCCCACATCCTTCACAACATTTCATGCTAATGTACATACTATTATTCTGTGAACTTTCGAAGTTTGTGAGAGCAGTAATTACATCTGTCCCTATTTGTCCACTCATCCTTTTAGGCTTTGTCCAGATTTTGTTGCTGTAATAGGTTGAGAGGTGGTGTTGGTATGTGATTGAGTTGAATATATACTGTCGATAATTCAGTGGGGAGTAGGGTTACCACCTGTTCCTCTTTGCAAGGGGAAGTCCCACTTTGGACAGTTGTGTCCTGCGACGAAACCTAAGACATGGCAAATGTCCTGTGATTTTAAGACAAAAGTATATTTCTTATTTTCTTTACTAGTTGCATGATACAGGTATTTTATATCTGGAACACATAACTATTATTTGGGATAGCATAAGCTATTCAGCTGCTATGAAATAAGCTTTTATCTTGGCATGCAAGTGTAATTCTGTCCTTTGCACTGGCTGGGGGTATGTTTTATCATGCAAATTCTTACATTTCTACAAAGGATGTCCCACCTTGGGCATCTGAACAGGTGGCAACCCTAGTGGTGAGACCTGCATGGTGGACAGCTGTTCCATCCTGCGTAGTATGTTTTGCATGTCTGTCTAGAAACTGAACAGTACCGTGACTACACATACATGTTTTGTCCAGATGTGTACAGTACTAGACACCGTGGCGTGTAAACAACTCTGAGGTTTCAACAGGTTACTTATCCCACGCGGGATGTACACACATTTTGCCGAAACATGAACGCGCGGGCATTTGGATTTACGTAACTGTGATGGGATGTTTACAAACACGGGATACATATTTGCAATCCTGACACTGCCTAGGATGATACTTCCTACTACATATGGGGAATACTCGCTACGTGTAGATGTACGGCTGCGCAAGGCTGGTAGCTGGATTTGGTGGACATTCAGACATGGGTGCGGGTTATGTGCTATACAGGGGTTGTTGCATATTGCATTTGCATGCATGGGTTCTGCTTTTGGATATCCCGGTTCCGCATATAGCATCCTATGTGTATGTGCCGGTTACGTTCAAGTTCATGTGTATAGCACATTTTAATATTCATATGTTTGTGTGTGTTTGGTATACAATTTGGGCTGTCAGGTTTCTTTACGGTTGTTATATAGCCACAACTGCCCAGCTGTGTACTATCACTACCACTGTGGGACTGCTGGTGACCCTGCCCATGGGGCTAGACGTGTGTATTGGCGGCACTATGACATGATGCGCTTCACTTCCACTGGGTATAACTACTTACAGTGCAGTACATTATGGACACACAATTTTAAATGTCATTTGTTCCATGGACGGAAACTCATATTGTGTTGCGTGCATTTCTGTTTGGTTCTCCATTTTGTGTGGCCGGGAACTGTCTTGCATGCTTTGCATATGTTTCATTATCCACGGACACTGATAGGTGCAATTACTATTGCAGGCAGACTATAATATTCAGCAGTTTAGGTTGCTCATCGACAGCTGACATTGACACGCCTCCAGGCGCAGCTTAGTAATGCCCCATGCACTCGCGCACGTGTCCTATGCACGTGGATGTGGTGGCAGCGCACCTTCATTAATATGCATATGGTGCTACTACACCATATATATGCCGTACGGCCGGCGCAGGCCTTACACCGGCCTTGCGCCGAGCTTCATGAATCCAGGGGATTGAGTTTAACAGTGGTTTGCCATTCTATACAGGTAGTCTGTTCACTTCATACAAAAGCTGCTAAATGTATTCTTTCAGTTTTCTTGTATTCTTTCAGTTCAAACATATTGTTGATGTTCCCATACTTGAAGTATTTCATGCCAGGTTTTCCCCTAGAATATCTTAATAAAGCATTCTCCACATTTTAATGGCTTATAAATGTTTATACATTATTGTCATTGGTTTTTTAATTGTTTTACCAGGATTCAATAATCAACCTTTCTATTATTCCAGTCAACAGCCTTTTAAAACATAAGTTCTTTCCAGTTATTAGATGCTGTGAAGAATCATTTTTAATAAATATTTCCAGTACACCGAATAATCACAAATAATGGTTCTCACTTTAGCACAAACATACTTAAGTAACAGCTTTTTCAGATAGTTTCTTACTATTTTGACTTCCCTGGTATACAGAAATGAGGTTCTTATTAATAAAAACAATTGGGTCTGTCTTTCCCCTCAGACTGTTTGCTGCAATATTCTTGAGAGAAAGAATAAAAATGGAAAAAAAAATGTAATAATATAATTTTGTTGAGGTATAGTGTTTGTAAGTGAAAATCTGAAATATTGCCTAAAAATAATGGGTCTATATTAGAACATCGAAGTTTCAAAACTTTGAATGTTCTAATATTGAACCCTATTATGCAAAAGCTGAAAATATCGAAGCAACAAAAAAATGAATTTTTTCCTAGGGAAATAATCTGGTTGTCCTTTTCTGTTGCTTCGGTATTTTCAGTGCTGTGGTGGAAAGTTACAGGTCGGGTTCAGGTAAGTGTGCGATTGAGTGCGGGTTAGGGTAGTTAGGGTTAGGGTGCAGGTTAGATATGTGTGTGATTGTGTGGACATGAGGGTTAGGGCGGGTTAGGTGAGTTAGGGTTAGGGCGCGGGTTAGATATGTGTGTGATTGTGTGGACGTGAGGGTTAGGGCGGGTTAGGTGAGTTAGGGTTAGGGCGCGGTTCAGGTAAGTGTGCGATTGTGTGGACGTGAGGGATAGGGCGGGGTAGATGAGTTAGGGTTAGAGCACGGTCAGGTAAGTGTGCGATAGTGACAGACCTTAGGGTTAGGGTTTGGGTTAAGGTAAGTGGATAGTTAGTGGTGTGTGTATAGTTTAGTGTAGGGTTAGGTGTAAGATTTTAGGTGTATGTGTGTGGATTGCTGTTTGTTTGGTGTGCTTGTGTTGTGTGTATGTGTTTTGGAACAGCGCTGTTCTGTGTTTTCAGCTTTCGCGTAATAGGGTTCGATATTAGAACATTCGAAGTTTTGAAACTTCGATGTTCTAATATAGATCCAAAATAATTGTCATAGTTTTATTTTTAGATAGCTTACATGACTTCTTCATAGGCAGAGAAGATGAACCCTAATAAAAAAAGAAATATTCTATGAGACTTCAAAAAGTGGTAAAAGTATTGTCTTATTGGAGTTTGTGAAAGAAATGAAGACACAGCCTAAGTTTTGACTTATCAAAATTAGTGTTTTGTTATCACATTACATATCACGTCACATCTAGTGGAAATTTTCAACTATTAGAAGACTGTAAATATTGATTATATAATACTGTCCAAAGTCTATTTATATCTAAGGTCAGTAATAACACCATGACTGCTCCATAAACTTAATTTAAACCAGTTTCAGACATTGAGTGGCATACTATAAGTGGATTTCTAGGCTCTTGTCAGATATTTTTACTCGTAACACTGCAAGATGCAAAACAAGCTGACTTATGTTAAGTTGTAGGGAATTGCAACAGATGAAGGGAGCATAATCAGGTGAGAGTAGAAGAAATAATTGTGTTTTCTACTCATGCAGATGATCCACCCATCTGCCTCTTTCCTTTGACAAATGCAGTTCATAAATACACCTGTTCTTATTATTTTCTACCTATGGACTATCTTGAATACTATTATGCTTGATGTTTTTTCCTCCAAATGCTCTAGAAAAAAAACTATTCCTCTAACAGTTGGTTCATAGTGGTCATTTCAGACACCCCCAGCTAGAACCAACTTGTCAAGGTGAGCCTAACTTAAGCCCATGATATCTTTTTGAACTTGACCAATGATCTTAATTCAGCTTGTTTCTTGCATTTCTGTTCTTTGCCTCTAGCATTATTCACTTTTACAATGTATGCTATCTATTTATGTTTTATTTCTTCCTCTTACTGAAGTGTACACCGAATCTCCTTTCACAGACCTAAACATTTCGCTGGCAAGCTACTACTATCCTCCTCTCTAGGCAAAAAATGGAACTCTCTCCCTCCACCACCGAGGACTATAGCTAACACAGATCACTTCAAGACCCAACTCTACTCACACCTTTCCTCCAAATGGATATGTTCCTGCTTTCACCCTATATAAATCGTACAGATTTTCTACACTAAGCCTCTCTTTACCCCTTCACAAATCTACGCTCAGACTTCATTTCTAATTCCCAAAAATGATTTAGCCTACTCCCAGTTGACTGTAAAGAAGACAATATTGCAAATTATGTAAAAAAAAAAAAAAAAAAAAAAATTATGTTCTTGTTATTTTGCACTGTTCTTATTATGTATTCTTACTGCTTGTTCTTATTATGTATTCTTACTGTTTGGACATTTAATTGAGTGTACTGCCTTTGGAGCTTTTCTCCCCGGGCCTCCACTGAAAATGGGTACTTCATGGCCCAGTGGACTTCCCCGGTAATCAAACTGAAATAAATAAATAAATAAATAAATTTCATTGTAAAACCTGAACTTTTATACCGTGTGACTGCATTCCTTGTCTACTTCAGTTTGTTGCTCTGATTACGTTTAATTACCAGAATAAACATTCCAAAAGAACAAATGACAGAGAAGCACCATTCTGTTGCAAAACATTTATATGGCTATATAAATAATGCAAGTGCTGAAAAAGATGGCATACAAAAAATATATATAACCTCCTCAGCTGGCACATAAATGCATGCAGTAGGAGTTGAAATACATTTCCTGCTCACAAAACAAGCCAACATCTTTACATATTGTTATACACTGAAGGTTATATGGTTGTTTCTTTAGCTAATATGTTAGCTGGCATGCAAGGTCTAAATGCAGTCATTTAAAAGACTTTCTTATGTGTCTCATTAAACAGTGCTTATAATTCTTCTTATTTAAGAACTCCTGCTAGGTTTCTATCTGAAGTTCTGTATAGTAGTTTGATGAATATCCCTTCTTTGTTTTTCCACCCATAATTGCACTGCCTCCAACTTTTTAATCAATGAAATTAACATAATTGCTAAATCATAGCAATTATGTTTAGTGGCTCTTAACGTTCCATGGTTATGTCAATGTTTCTTGACAAGCATTAAATTCAGATGTATTATTTATCGCTTAGCCTGTCTTTCTGATACTTGATTTGTTTGATACAGCATTCCTACTTGTTTATCTTTTTTATGCATTTCTTCTTGTAATCTATGCTGCTACTATCATTAGTACTTCTGCACCTGATTTTAGACAAGCATGTACCAGCATTGTATACATCGGCACCCAAACATCTTGTCACAAGCATCCCTTTACCATCTTTTTGTTATGTTTTAATGTGAAAAGAATGGAAAAAAAAACAGTTTATGAGCCTGAAAAAGTTTCAGGTTTGTCTACATCTACAGGATGATATTCATTTCACTTGACATTTTTACTGCATAAACAAATCTCTTGGCTACTGGCAGACAAGAACTGCTAAGGTGACTTTGTTCTGTTAGGATAAAGGATGGTTACCTTTAGAAAATGAAAATATGTATCTTATGTTTTCTTGATGTTCTCTGAAATGCAAACCTCCTTGCAGCACAATGTGTAGCAATTGCTAATGTTTTTGCTGTATTTTAACTAAAAACTAGCTCACAGATGAACATGCTGCATACTGATACAAGTATTATTTGCTGGCCTTCTTTCTCACAGGGTACTCTCTGTCCTCAAAATGATGATAATACCCTACTCTCACAAACAGAATTAATTTAGAATGGGAATGTTCAGAATTTCTGGTTAATTACACAATCACTAGTCATAAAAGCATGTAATCAGACAAGGGTGCAAATCTAAATGTGAATCCCCTAGATTCCAAAACGTTACCAGGAGCATCACAGACTAGTTTCCATTGGCTTTCATGTTTTTTCTATTATTATTTTTCTTTTATGAATAATGTAATGAACCCTATTCTTTCTAATTGAATTTTACCTGACGTTAATAGAATTGGTTCTTTCTGCAGGTAGTCTTACCACTTTTGCCCCCTCATTTAGCTAAAATACCTCATTTCCTCCTGTTACAATCTCCCTTGGAAGATGTTTATAGAGCTGCCTGCAGGACACCAGTATCAATTACAGCAGTCCCTACAAAGGTTTAGAGAAAATACTGGATCTCCTAAGATATGCCAGATCTCTTCTCTCATTTGCCTGCCCAGCTGCAGTCTTCCCAGCTGCTTGCTCAAAGAAGAAGGCCGTGGTTTCATTTAATCCATTGCCCCCTAATAAAAGGAAAAATGATTAGACCTTCAGGTGAAAAGAACGTCTCTTTCTAATAATCTAGTCTTTATAATTTTAAATTATTTCTAATTTGACTCAGGTTTTAAAACATGGTTTAACAAGTTTGCGGAAATGTGCAGATACAGTCTAGATTAATACTGCTTCTATTGTATTAAGATGGCACGATGATTTAAAAGCCAAAAGTTTGAGTGCACCTTTTAAGTTCTGAAGTCGCGAGTGGGCCCTTTGTTACATGGATTCTCAAAAAGTGGGATGAGAGGCAAATTAATGCATGGGGTATCTAGGATGTTTCATGTACCCAAGCTCTCCATAAATAAACCACCTTCCTTTAAGGGACAGAACAAACAAAAATCCAAACCAATCAAAACTCAGAGTTTAAATAGAAAATGGCAGGAGGATACTTCTTAAAAGCCAAGCAATAGGGGTTGCTTTCCAAAACAGAATCAAAACCCCTGCAAAGGAAGGACTATGCTGAATTAGTGAGCACCCTTACCCCCTCCTGCCTTTCTTCTTTTTCCTTCCTCAGTCTCTCTCTCTCTCTCTCTCTCTCTCTCTCTCTTTCTCAAACTTGCAGCCTGGCTGAAAATAGTCACAGACAAATGGGTTATGAGAATAGTTTGGAGAGGATGTACTTGGTGGTGCATAAAAATTCTCCCCTTTCAGATAAATTCCCCCACACCCATAAGAATAGATGGAGCTTTTAGTTGGGAGGGTGGCCTAATGGTTAAGGTGTTTGCCTTACAAACACAAGGTGCAGGGTTTGAGTCTCACAAGGGACAATTGGCTAGGCTTACAATAGCTCACAAGGGCAGTTAGCTTAGTATTAACCTAGGAACCTGTTTCTTCCAGTGCTCCATCACACAGTAGAAGCAGGGGATCATATAATCAGTGCCTGCAATACACAAAGACAAAGGATTTTACTCCAGAATTATTTTGGTGCCAAAAAAGGAACACTCCTGGAGAACCATTCTAAATCTGTCCTTTCTTACCACCATTGTAAAAGCTCCAAAATTAAAAATGTTCACCATACATACAGTCTGTCCTTGTTTTGCTTCCAGACCACTGTTTCATGATAATGCAATATCTCAGGTCACTTACTGCTCCCAATTTCTGGAAATTTTTGAGATTTGACATACAAGGCCATGTCCAACCCAGAATTGATGGACATGCTCCACCTAAAGAAAACCATATCCCCTCAAGTCACACGCTCTAGGGATCTAAACCTCACCACAACAATAAACAGGACATGTTGGAGGGATAGATTCCCATCCCAGAGACTTCCCATGCTTTGGAACAAGATTTCAATCTACATTAGGCAGAGCTCCTCACTAACACTCTTCAAGAGAAACCTTGCCGAGTAGTTGGGAAACAGAAAGTTTACCCCACGGATTACTTCAGTGGCTCTGCTGGACAGAGGCACAGGGAACTAATCTAAGGGGGCGGCAAAAGCCAACACATTCTGGCTAGGCTTATAAATGCCTTCGGGCAGATAGCCTAATACCTATCTATGAACCTATGAACCTATTTGCTGTGTCTGCTTATATTATCAGCTTTCTGCATTGCCCTTTGGGCTGTCTAATGCACCTTGACTCTTTTACAAACAATCTTCCCCCAGTGCTTGACTATTTCAGAGCACTAGCCATCTGCATTTTTCCTTCTTTAGATGTCTTTCTGATTTGTCCAGATTCTGTATCCAGGTGTGTGGAGCCCTTAGACAAGGACACATCCTCCTTTTTCACCCATGCTTCAAACTGAATCTTCAAAAGTCCTTCCTAACACTCTCCCAATGAATTGTTTTCCAGGGGTGTTGGATAGACACACAATGTTCAGACTTATTAGGGCATTTTCTTGGACTTCTCTCTTCAAAATGTGGCCTCAACAAGAGAGTTTCTCAAAATTCTAGGCCTCTTGGCATCACTAATCCTCAAAATACCACTGGTAAGACTACACATAAGAAAAATTCAATGGTACTAGAAGAATTGTTGAACCAAGGAAATTCATCCTTTGGATTTCTAGCAACCAATACCAGGATTTATGAAAGAGAAACAGCAGTGGTGGAAGGATCAACTGTTTTTGAATTCAGGACTTCCTTTCTGTCTTTAGACCCCAGTTCAATCTGTCCAGATGGACTTTTCAGATTTTGTGTGGGGAGCACTGGCTATGAGAGTTCAAGTGCAAGGCCTGTGGGGTCCACAGTACTTGCTGGAGTACATAAACAATATTAGCAGTAGTTTACTATTGAAATTTTGAATCAGCTTCAGTCGATCAATAACAAAGTTTGACCCGAAATGCTGAATACAAAATTTCAAATTGTAACCCAAAGCAAAACTGAATATATTGACCACCATGGTTTGATGTATTCAACATAGCAGGAGGTGATATCACTCACTTCCTGCTATGCACATTAATGTACCATTGAACTCTATAGTCAATGGTACATTCATTCTAATATTTTGCAGGGGGGTTACTCCCCCCTGCTCCCCTCCATTTTGGAGGCTGCACCCCCCCCACACCCCCTGCACATTAAATATACCAACTCTGAGATCGCACTACAGTGAGGAAATTGGCTAATTCCCTGTTCCTCACTGAAGCACGACCTCCCTGCACAATGTCGAACCAAAATGATTGACCTACACACCAGTTCACTGAAGTGTAAGTCGATTGATTTTGGGGAGACATTCTGCCTACCTGGGAAACTGCCTTTTGACCATGTGCCAGTCTACTGAGGCAGTTTCAGGGTTGTCATAGTAAACTGTTAGCAGTGATTATGCCTTAAATGTTCTTCACCACTTATGGAATTCAGGTCCTATTCTAGTGATCACAGACAACACTATTGTGATGTGGTACCCGAACAAGCAAGGGGGTACAAGGTCATGCCCTCTTTTTCAGTTGGCAGTGATGGCCTGGGAACTGGAGCTATAGAATTCTCTGACATTCCATCTGAGTAAAACACAATGGCAGTCAGACTAGCAAATCCTGGACAGCCCCTCACAAGTGGAAGGTCCATATTGAGGTGTTCCAGGACCTGATTCAGATGTGGGGAACACCTCAAGTAGATTGTTTGCCGCCTTTCAAAATGGACAACTAAAAATTTTTGTTCAAGATATCCTTGTAGCCATGCTTGGAAGGCAGACACTCTACCATTCCCATGGTTAAGAATGTTACTGTATGTATACCCAACCTTTCCAATGATTCCCAAAGTACTTCTAAAGATTCAAAAATAATTACTAAAGATCATTATGGTAACCCCTTTTGGCCGAGGCATAGTTGGTTCTCTCTTTTAATGGAAATTTCCAAGGGCATTTGCCATGAGCTTCATCACAGATGGGATCTGCTCAGGCAGCATCAGTGGTGAATGTTACAGCTCACCTTAAAGCAATTGCAACTGACAGCTAGGATGAGTCTATTTTCATAACTTGTAGGCATTTGTTCTATGTGGACGTGCAGCAAGTATTTAAAAAGGCAAGAAAACTTGCCACTAGAAAATGTTATACTTACAAATGGAAGAGGCTTTCTAGGTGGTTCCTAGCCAATAACAGAGGTTAGAAAAGTTTTTTGAGCCCCTCTGATTTTTAAATATGAGCTATTTAGAGACAATTTGTCTATGCTTCTTTCAAAGTGCATCTTGCAGCTATCTCAGTTTCTCTGGCCATGGATACCCCTCTTTCATCTCTTTGTGTGGTTAGTTTATGAGAGAAGTGTTGCAAGTGACACCCTCTCAAAAGTAAATTCCTCTTCCCTGGGAACTCATCAAAAAGTACTTATATTTAATAAAACCAAAACTTTCCTTACTGACACACCCAAATATACACTAACTATTACCTACCTTCTCCCCTGCATTCTCTATGGCAGTCATGTCATAACAAATCTCCCGGCATCGAAGAAAATAAAACTTGAACAATGCTATAATAAAGTTGCAAGATTAGCAGCTCAAGTATTCATTTTAAACCTCAGCACTACACAGCACTCAAAGTCCTAAAATGGCTAGAATTACCATACCAACTAAAATGCACACAACTAATCACTGCCTTCAGAAATAACCACAGTTATGATAGATGCCCTGAATTAAATGGTCTTCTCTCCAGCTCTCTCCATAATCATGCACTATGATCTAATGAACACAAATTGCATAAATCCTGTGGTCAGAATTTATGCTAATACTATGTTGCTAAAGCCTTGAACTCCATCACAATATCTGTAAGGAATGCACAAAGTTTTCACACTTTCAAAACCAGCATAAAATACTCCCCGGGATTCATGAAGCTCGGCGCAAGGCCGGTGTAAGGCCTGCGCCGGCGGTGCAGTGAATAGTCGGCGTAGTAGCGCCATATGCATAGTAATGAGAGCGCGCCGCAACCACAGACACGTGCGTAGTGTACGTGAGCGAGCCCAAGTAGGATGCGTCTGGAGGCGTGGCTAAGCCGGCAGGCGATGAGCAACCTAATGTGCTGACTGCCACGGTCCGCCCATAATAGTAATGGCAGCAGCCAGGGCCCGTGCAGAATGAAACGCACGTAGAGTATGCAACATAGTACCCGTCCCAACAAAACGGAGAAGCAAATACAACCCACGAAGCCCTAAGTGTACCCGTCCAAGGAACAAAGGATACGCGTAACACCGTGTTTGTCCCGCAATGCACCGTCAGTGGGCATACCCAGAGAAGGTGTACCGCAGCATGTCAGCGCGCCGCACCGACATAGGAGTAGAGACTAAGGTTACCACCTGTCCCACTTTGCGAGGGGCAGTCCCTCTATGGGCAGTTGTGTCCCGATAAAAAATATTAAAAACGGCAAATGTGCTAAGATTGTAGGACATAATGATATCCCGTATTTAATGTAATGGTTGCATGAAATGGTTATTTCCGTAACTGAAATACCTAAATGTCACAAGAAACAGAATAAGCAACCAAACTGCTACAACAATAAGCTTTTATTTAGGCAAACAAGTGAAGTTCTATGCTATATAGTGACCGTGGGTATGTGTCGGCCTGTAAAATCTGATGTGAGTCCCGAAAATGTCCCACCTTGGCCACTGGAAAGGTGGCAACCCCAGTAGCGACATGGGCATGGTCACCAGGGTTACCAGCTGTCCCACTTTGCTATGGACAGTCCCTCATTGGACAGTTGTGTCCCGCCAAAAATCGAAAACTGGCAAATGACCTGAGATTCCCTCCCTAAAATATTCCCCCAATATACCTGTAATAGTAGCATAAAACATATATTTTGTATATGAAACACATACATGGCATAAGAAACTGAATAAGGAACCCAAATGCTAACAGAATAAGTGTATATTATGGCAAACAAGTGAAGTTCTGTCAACTCCACTTGCTGTGGGTATGTGTTGTCCTGCAAAATCCGATGTTTCCACAAAAGATGTCCCACTATGGGCATTGGAAAAGGTGTCAACCATAATGGTCACAAGCAGTAGTGAGAGTACACAGCCGGGTAGCTGTGTTGACATAACAACAGGAAGGAACCAAGATACCCTAAACACAGGCAAACATGTGCATAGCAACATGTCCCACACCCAGCAACGTGTTTGTCGCATACACAGGACGGCGTATGTCTAAGTGTAATATACAGAAGCAGAACCCATGCATGCAGATGTAATACACAATAGCCCCATTGTAGCATGTAAGTCCCACCCATGTACGCCTGTGCACACAAACCAGCTAGCATCCTTGTGCAGCTACACACCTACACACAATGGGCATACCTGAAATGTGGTAAGAAGTATTGTGTTAGGCAGTGCCACGCGGGCAAATATGTACCCCACATGTCACCAACCCACCTCAGGTACAGATATGGAAATGGCTGCATGTGAATGTGTCTGCAGAGTGTGTACATCCCGCATGTGGTATGTACCCGTCCAAACCATATAGGTTTGCACACGCCACGGTGCACATAACTGTACACATGTGGACAAGTCGGGTTGTTGAACCACCGCATCGATGATTAGCTACGCAGAGAAGTCAAACACATATAGCGGAACATGTGCCTACCAAACAGGACGTCCTAACAGGGTGCCACAGGCACAGAAGGAAGGTGGGACATCACATGTGGAGAGTAGCGTTGCGGACGGCCAAATACACACGGTCAAGGTAAAGGACGGAACAACATGCATATGGCCGGATGGATGTTGTTAGAAAAATATATATAGAAACACATATGAAGTGCCAGTTTAGAAGCAAAATACTATATAATGCATTGAATTGTACCGTACAATATGGCAGTAGAAATGATCATGCATGTAATTGGTGAAGCTTAGCTGCAGTGTGATCGAACTCTGACCCTGGCAGTAACCAGTACAGCAGGCTTATGTCTCTCAGCATTAATTATCTGCTGTGTTACAGAAAAATAAATGTATGTACATGCATAACATATCCCCTTCCCCTGAGGAGGATGGCCTTGTGAGCTCTATCGAAGATAGAGTACAACTCCTTACCAGAGAGACAAAGGAACGTATTAAGAAATGAACTGACTATTGTATCGGAACAGTCCAGGGTCCTTGAAACAGCTACAATCACAGAAGGACACTGTAATTGACCAGGTGCCTTGCAAGGCTGTGTTATTCTCATGGGAAAACATTTTAAAAGCATGACCTCAGCACCCACGTATGTATAGAATATTGCGGACCATAGTGATGGAAATGCCCTGTGACCGACCACGCCAGTAAGGTGGGCAAAAGCTGATTGTAAACACTATATAAAGAAATTGCTTACTGTATAGAGTCAGACAAAACTCTCATACTTGGACTGTATATTATTTTGCCTGCCTGTGTACACTACTAAAACGTTGTGAACCCGAGCTTCCTGTGTTATTGACTGTCACTTAGAAAAGCCTACTGATTTCTACAGTCTGGTTTTAACAACTTATTTGACATTGTGGTCCCTCTTAGCCGGAATTCCCTTGGTAAGCTACAGGTCAGAGTGCATGGGTGGTTAGACATCTGCGCAGGAGAATTTGCCTAAATGGTTCTTCTTGAGTGAAAAGACCTCCGACTGAATTGTGTGTAAAGAGGCTGTCCACTGTCTGATCTGTGGCTGAAAAGCGGAAAACTGGATCCCAAGAAGAAAACGTGCAGTCATAAACAGGAGGCTCAGGTAAGGAGGGTTTGCCTCTTTGTCTCTATTGTAGATCAGGGACCAGACTACATTGTGTTTCTGTTAACAGTTGTGATAGCAGGTCGAAGACCAATCCAAGTAGTTTTAAATCTGGACATAGATCAGGGGAACACAGAGTTGAGTAAATAGTCATTGTAGACACTACAGTGGATACAGGGAAGGAGATACCACGTGGTACGAGAGAAGGGTTACGTAACAGTCGTGTAGAGGATATGGGAGATTAGTGCACAAACAGATCATGTGATCCACGTTTGACGGGTGACGTGAAGTATATGCAATTGCAGAGAGCACATAATGTGAGATATTCTGCAAAATGGGGTAATAAATATGACATTGATGGTATATTAGACAAAATATCGTTACTGAAACATTGGAATCACTGAAAATGTGATGCAGATGTTCTAGGGTAACCACCTGTCCCACTTTGTGAGGGACAGTCCCTCTTTGGCCAGTTGTGTCCTGCAAACAAACTGAACAAATGGCAAATGTCCTGATATCTTAGGACAAAGATTTCTCAGATATCTTCTTAAATGGTAGCATAAAACAGTAATTTTGTTTCTGAAACACCAAAATATCATAATAAACAGAATAAGCAACTCAAATGCTACAAGAATAGGTTGCTCTCCTGGCAGAAAGTGAATTGCTGTCCTTTGTACTGGCCGTGGGTATGTTTTGCCCTGCCAAATTACACATTCCTAACACTAATGTCCCACTTTGTGCATTTGAAAAGGTGGCAACCCTAAGATGTGCAGGCGAAAAAACAGCGACAATTGGGTATCCGTCAAGCACATAGGTGGATTGAGGTAGTGAACCGAAGGGAACAGAACACTAGAAATGCGAAAGCATCATACGTACACAAAGAAGATAATAATACAGTAGTAGTGACAGCCCCCCCCACTCCCCTACCACCTCCGATACCACATCCAGGATATGAAGCGGGAGGGCAGGCTAGTCCCCCCCACGTTATCCTGTGGCAACAGAGGTATCACAACGACCAAATGTAAGAGAAGCTATTGAAACCACATCCCGAACTCGTAACATACCTAGGGACACTCAAGTAAGAAGACAGTCACTAGAACAGAGTGAGGATATCTGTCAATTAATTGAAGTACCGAACCCTCATGCAGGACAGGAAGGCCAGGACCCAACTCCCTTAGTGTATAGACCGTGGACACCAGAAGATATCTGTAAAGTCACAGAGGGAATTCCCCATCTACAAAGTAATCACTATTCACCATGCAATACCCTGTATCTTCTGATAGAAAAGCAAAGGGGGAATGGCGGATGGTACAGGATTTACAAGCTGTAAATCATGTAATAATACCTAGGGTACCGATGGTGCCAGACCCACTCACTATATTGAATGCTATGAACCCGCCACAGAAGTATCTTACCGTGGTACATATAAGCTATGCTTCCTTTTCAATACCTATACATCCAGATAGTCCGTATTGTTTTGCATTTACATTCAGGGTAACAGATACAGCCATACCCGGCTATCGCAGGGATACTGCGAAAGTACAACGATATTCGCACAGGAGATGGCTAGCAACATTCCGGTGTTTACTCCACCCGGGGCCAGTCAAGTTCTACTTTATGTGGATGATATTCTGCTTGCGGCCCCTACCCAGCAGCAATGTAGGGAAGATACAATAGCATTATTGAAATATTCAGCAGAACAGGGACATAAATTAAGCAAGCATAAATTGCAACTACAGAGAATACTGGTCAAGTACCTGGGATATGTGGTATCCAAGGAGGGTAGAACATTACATGACGATAGGAAGGCAGCAATTTCACAAGCACCCAAGCCAACTACCAAGAAGGGAATGATGTCCTTCCTGGGCCGACTAACATTTGTCAAAGCTGGTTACCAAACAATGCTTTGGAATCTGCTCTATTGTCTGCTTTAATCTTTAATACACCTATGGCAGCACAACATATACTACACTGGATTCCAGTAACAGAAACAGCTTTCTGCAGACTAAAACGATTGATAGCTTCAACATCTGTATTAGGTCTCGAATAATCATAACAGATGTTGTCAGACTGTAGATTGTAAGCAGGGATATATGACGTCAGTCTTGATGCAACAGCATGGAAGTAAGTAAGCAACGCCCCATAGCTTACTACTCATCGCAGTTGGACACTGTGGCATGGTCAGTGCCACATTGTATACAGGCAGTTGTTGCAGCACCCATGGCAGTACAGGCCTCGGCCTTAATGTTATTATTCCACCCTCTCACTGTGAGAGTGTCTCATGCAGTTGCGATCATTCTGCTGCAAGAGAAAATAGCATTCCTGACCCGTGCTAGACATCTGTCCTGTTTGACCATACCCCTGAGTCAACCTCATATGGTGATTGAACGTTGTACAATATTAAACCTATCAACGTCACGTCCGACACCTGTGTATGGCACACCACACAGTTGCCTATATGAAATGGAGGAAATAACTCCACACAGACAGGATATCACTGATATACTCTTAGATGATGCAGAGGTGACAGTTTATGTGTACGGATCATGTAGAAAGAGTCCTACAGGAAAGAATCAAGTAGGTTATGCAGTAGTTATCGATAATGAAATTGTAGAAGTCCAACCCCTGCAGCATAACGTGTCTGCTCAAGCAGCAGAATCGATAGCTTTAACACGTGCTTGTACTCTAGCGAAAAACTGATGTGTGGACATTTATACCGATAGTCAGTATGTTGTCTGTACAGTGCATGTTTATGAGCAGCAGTGGAAGAATAGGGGAATGATAACATCCACCGGTAAACCGATTAATCATGCGCAATTGATCTTGAATGCATTAGATTCCATTCAGTTACCCGCTAAAGTAGCTAATTGTAAATGTGCAGCTCATACAAAGCAACAGGATAACAGTAGGAAAGGTAAGGCACGAGCTGATGCAGCTGCAAAACAAGCAGCCTCACAGTTGGAAAGTGTCTTTTTGAATGAGGAATGACAATCCTCAGACATTCTAGATGTAGAACTGTTACAAACAATGCAAACATCAACTACGAAAGCAGAAAAGCAGACGTGGGTATGACGAGGAGCAATCCTTGAAGACGGACTGTACATATCCACAGTGAGAAAGCCAATATTAACGTCTAATGTATTCAGATATGTGGCTTTGTTGAGCCATGGGTAGAGCCATGTCTCAACAGGGGGGATGGTACAGTTGGTTAACAGAATATCCCTAACATACGGAATTAGGAACCACATACAAACATCATGAGCAGCGTGTCATATTTGCAGTAGACATCATGCACAGGGAGCATTTAAACCGAAGGGAGTGGGTTTACCTACACCACCATAACCGTTCCGTACTATTTGTATGGAGTTTATACATCTGAATAAATGTGAAGGGAAGAAATACTGTTTAGTGATTATAGATATATAATCAAAATGGGTAGAAGCATTCCCAACCAGGAATCCGGATGCAGCAGCAGTGGCAAAAGTCCCAGTAAAATAAAGTATCCCTAGATCTGGCATACTGTAAAGAAGCTACAGTGACAATAGAACACATTTTGTGAACCAGACAATCCAGCAACCTGGGTGATTATTTGGTATTTCCATGAATATAAATTGCATGTACAACCCACAGTCAGCATGACTGGTGGTGCGGTACAATGGGATCCCGAGAAATAAGTTGAGGAGGTTGGTGGGTGACACCCAGACGAGTTGCATTTGCTGTCTACCTCTAGCATTGCTGAGCATGACAACAGTTCCTAATGTAAAGTGTTTGACCCCCTTCGAAGTAGTATTCGGAATGGCATATCATGTGCCAGAGTGGAAAGCTGTCATGCCTGCAGAGCTGGAGGTCGATGGCTCATTAGCAGGTGACATGAGAGGATTGTTAACCAATAACACTGTTTTGCAGTTAAAGTCTTTTACAGATAAAGAGCAAGCGAAGCCGGACGCATAGCTGACTCCAGTATCCTGTGTGTATTTCACTGTTATCCAAATAAGATAATTTCCGAGTCCAACGTGTGAAGGTCTGTACCAGGTACTGTTGGCAATGCCTACTGCAGTAAAGTTTGCGGAGAGGTCGTCCTGGGTTCACCTCACATTTTTCAAACCGGTAAAGGATATCAAGTCTGATTTACATCTTGTAGCTGATATACCATAGAGACTGAATCACCCGGGCAGACTGTATAACAATACAAAGCAACCCCAAAGACATTTGGTTTACTGTCCTACTGATCATACACCTATTAACCATGTTTGTGTTGACTTTACATTTGCTGGGACCTTACCTGCATATAACTACACACATACAAATAGTGATACGTGATGAACTGGCCACAGAGTGGCATCCAAACTTCAACACATACCTAGGCATGACGTGTGCATGTACAGACTATGAACATTTTAAATTGCTGTGTTTGTACTGCCATACCTACATCATATGGAGGACTTCCGATGTATGTTGTCCCCTTGGGGATAGATTGAGACTTGTGAATATCTACACTTTGATACAGGTTCTGTGAGATCACAGGACAAAGTGGCACTGTACTTACCTGTTACACAAAAAGGAATTGTTTGTTTTCATAAACATGATACAGTTCAAGTTGGTGGGAGTATTTGTAACATAACTGTGTCTTACAAATGTCATATAACAGCCAAAGATCACAGTACTAGTTGTAGCACCATTCATGATTTGTATTGAAGCTTCATGAGAACAACGTGGAAAGATGTGCAGAAACATCCTGAATTGTATAAACAGTCCTCTGTTATAGACAGGAAAATGTTACATGCAGAGTTAACCCGCATCAGTAGTAAAGTAGAATATTGTTATTTTGTTTGTGGGAAAAAAGCATATCAATTGTTACCTGAGAATTGGTCCGGCAGTTGTTTTTTGGGTTATCTGGCTCCAGTCACATGACATACTGCACAATTGCCTCTGGGTACGAAACGAATTATAAGACATATAGCTCGAAGAACTGGGAACACAGTCGAGAAACCTACTAATCCAGTGGGTGAAATGGAAGCTGTTCCGATAATCCATTCTTCTGCAAGAGATAAAGGAATATTGACTCATATGGACTTGAGTGACAGCGTTATATCCTGGGCTGGAACACTCCCAGCTTGTGGAGTAGTGAAATCAATCAGGGAACAGAGGAAGTTGTCAAAACCTGTCGGAGGAATGAGCAATGTGACTTTTCGCTCTTGAACTTGTGACTGATGAACTGGATGCAATGAGAACTGTTGTGTCACAAAATGTAATAGCGCACGACTGCACCCTGGCGGCGAGAATTGGTACGTGCGCGCTTATCAAAGAAGACCGCTGTGTCTAAGTACCACATAATAAGAACAATATCAATGCCCACCTAGAGGTAATACAGCAGGTGTCATCCATGGCGGAACCAGGCCCAAACCCACTGACGAACCATTTCCACAAACCATTTGGTCGATGGGGTTCAGTCATACTGAATATCTTGATTGCCATTTGTGTTGTTCTGCTCATATTGGGAGCATGTGTCTGTTGCGGGATACTTTGCATGTAAGTATTAGTCAGGGACTCTGTCGACGTATCTGTAACCGAGACTATGTATCAAGACCTGTAGTGGTATTTGTTAATACAAAATGAAATCCTTTCTGATAATGCAATATCTCAGGTCACTTACTGCTCCCAATTTCTGGAAATTTTTGAGATTTGACATACAAGGCCATGTCCAACCCAGAATTGATGGACATGCTCCACCTAAAGAAAACCATATCCCCTCAAGTCACACGCTCTAGGGATCTAAACCTCACCACAACAATAAACAGGACATGTTGGAGGGATAGATTCCCATCCCAGAGACTTCCCATGCTTTGGAACAAGATTTCAATCTACATTAGGCAGAGCTCCTCACTAACACTCTTCAAGAGAAACCTTGCCGATGGTTGGGAAACAGAAAGTTTACCCCACGGATTACTTCAGTGGCTCTGCTGGACAGAGGCACAGGGAACTAATCTATAGAGGCTGCAAAAGCCAACACATTCCGGTTAGGCTAAATGCCTTCAGGCAGATAGCCTAATACCTATCTATGAACCTATGAACCTATTTGCTGTGTCTGCTTATATTATCAGCTTTCTGCATTGCCCTTTGGGCTGTCTAATGCACCTTGACTCTTTTACAAACAATCTTCCCCCAGTGCTTGACTATTTCAGAGCACTAGCCATCTGCATTTTTCCTTCTTTAGATGTCTTTCTGATTTGTCCAGATTCTGTATCCAGGTGTGTGGAGCCCTTAGACAAGGACACATCCTCCTTTTCACCCATGCTTCAAACTGAATCTTCAAAGTCCTTCCTAACACTCTCCCAATGAATTGTTTTCCAGGGGTGTTGGATAGACACACAATGTTCAGACTTATTAGGGCATTTTCTTGGACTTCTCTCTTCAAAATGTGGCCTCAACAAGAGAGTTTCTCAAAATTCTAGGCCTCTTGGCATCACTAATCCTCAAAATACCACTGGTAAGACTACACATAAGAAAAATTCAATGGTACTAGAAGAATTGTTGAACCAAGGAAATTCATCCTTTGGATTTCTAGCAACCAATACCAGGATTTATGAAAGAGAAACAGCAGTGGTGGAAGGATCAACTGTTTTTGAATTCAGGACTTCCTTTCTGTCTTTAGACCCCAGTTCAATCTGTCCAGATGGACTTTTCAGATTTTGTGTGGGGAGCACTGGCTATGAGAGTTCAAGTGCAAGGCCTGTGGGGTCCACAGTACTTGCTGGAGTACATAAACAATATTAGCAGTAGTTTACTATTGAAATTTTGAATCAGCTTCAGTCGATCAATAACAAAGTTTGACCCGAAATGCTGAATACAAAATTTCAAATTGTAACCCAAAGCAAAACTGAATATATTGACCACCATGGTTTGATGTATTCAACATAGCAGGAGGTGATATCACTCACTTCCTGCTATGCACATTAATGTACCATTGAACTCTATAGTCAATGGTACATTCATTCTAATATTTTGCAGGGGGGTTACTCCCCCCTGCTCCCCTCCATTTTGGAGGCTGCACCCCCCCCACACCCCCTGCACATTAAATATACCAACTCTGAGATCGCACTACAGTGAGGAAATTGGCTAATTCCCTGTTCCTCACTGAAGCACGACCTCCCTGCACAATGTCGAACCAAAATGATTGACCTACACCAGTTCACTGAAGTGTAAGTCGATTGATTTTGGGGAGACATTCTGTTTACCTGGGAAACTGCCTTTTGACCATGTGCCAGTCTACTGAGGCAGTTTCAGGGTTGTCATAGTAAACTGTTAGCAGTGATTATGCCTTAAATGTTCTTCACCACTTATGGAATTCAGGTCCTATTCTAGTGATCACAGACAACACTATTGTGATGTGGTACCCGAACAAGCAAGGGGGTACAAGGTCATGCCCTCTTTTTCAGTTGGCAGTGATGGCCTGGGAACTGGAGCTATAGAATTCTCTGACATTCCATCTGAGTAAAACACAATGGCAGTCAGACTAGCAAATCCTGGACAGCCCCTCACAAGTGGAAGGTCCATATTGAGGTGTTCCAGGACCTGATTCAGATGTGGGGAACACCTCAAGTAGATTGTTTGCCGCCTTTCAAAATGGACAACTAAAAATTTTTGTTCAAGATATCCTTGTAGCCATGCTTGGAAGGCAGACACTCTACCATTCCCATGGTTAAGAATGTTACTGTATGTATACCCAACCTTTCCAATGATTCCCAAAGTACTTCTAAAGATTCAAAAATAATTACTAAAGATCATTATGGTAACCCCCTTTTGGCCGAGGCATAGTTGGTTCTCTCTTTTAATGGAAATTTCCAAGGGCATTTGCCATGAGCTTCATCACAGATGGGATCTGCTCAGGCAGCATCAGTGGTGAATGTTACAGCTCACCTTAAAGCAATTGCAACTGACAGCTAGGATGAGTCTATTTTCATAACTTGTAGGCATTTGTTCTATGTGGACGTGCAGCAAGTATTTAAAAAGGCAAGAAAACTTGCCACTAGAAAATGTTATACTTACAAATGGAAGAGGCTTTCTAGGTGGTTCCTAGCCAATAACAGAGGTTAGAAAAGTTTTTTGAGCCCCTCTGATTTTTAAATATGAGCTATTTAGAGACAATTTGTCTATGCTTCTTTCAAAGTGCATCTTGCAGCTATCTCAGTTTCTCTGGCCATGGATACCCCTCTTTCATCTCTTTGTGTGGTTAGTTTATGAGAGAAGTGTTGCAAGTGACACCCTCTCAAAAGTAAATTCCTCTTCCTGGGAACTCATCAAAAGTACTTATATTTAATAAAACCAAAACTTTCCTTACTGACACACCCAAATATACACTAACTATTACCTACCTTCTCCCCTGCATTCTCTATGGCAGTCATGTCATAACAAATCTCGGCATCGAAGAAAATAAAACTTGAACAATGCTATAATAAAGTTGCAAGATTAGCAGCTCAAGTATTCATTTTAAACCTCAGCACTACACAGCACTCAAAGTCCTAAAATGGCTAGAATTACCATACCAACTAAAATGCACACAACTAATCACTGCCTTCAGAAATAACCACAGTTATGATAGATGCCCTGAATTAAATGGTCTTCTCTCCAGCTCTCTCCATAATCATGCACTATGATCTAATGAACACAAATTGCATAAATCCTGTGGTCAGAATTTATGCTAATACTATGTTGCTAAAGCCTTGAACTCCATCACAATATCTGTAAGGAATGCACAAAGTTTTCACACTTTCAAAACCAGCATAAAATACTCCCCGGGATTCATGAAGCTCGGCGCAAGGCCGGTGTAAGGCCTGCGCCGGCGGTGCAGTGAATAGTCGGCGTAGTAGCGCCATATGCATAGTAATGAGAGCGCGCCGCAACCACAGACACGTGCGTAGTGTACGTGAGCGAGCCCAAGTAGGATGCGTCCGGAGGCGTGGCTAAGCCGGCAGGCGATGTGCAACCTAATGTGCTGACTGCCACGGTCCGCCCATAATAGTAATGGGAGGAGCCAGGGCCCGCAGAATGAAACGCGAGAGTATGCAACATAGTACCCAACCCAACAAAACGGAGAAGCAAATACAACCCACGAAGCCCTAAGTGTACCCGCCCAAGGAACAAAGGATACGCGTAACACCGTGTTTGTCCCGCAATGCACCGCCAGTGGGCATACCCAGAGAAGGAGAAGGTGTACGCAGCATGTCAGTCAGCGCCGCACCGACATAGGAGTAGCGACTAAGGTTACCACCTGTCCCACTTTGCGAGGGCAGTCCCTCTATGGGCAGTTGTGTCCCGATAAAAATATTAAAACGGCAAATGTGCTAAGATTGTAGGACATAATGATATCCCGTATTTAATGTAATGGTTGCATGAAATGGTTATTTCCGTAACTGAAATACCTAAATGTCACAAGAAACAGAATAAGCAACCAAACTGCTACAACAATAAGCTTTTATTTAGGCAAACAAGTGAAGTTCTATGCTATATAGTGACCGTGGGTATGTGTCGGCCTGTAAAATCTGATGTGAGTCCCGAAAATGTCCCACCTTGGCCACTGGAAAAGGTGGCAACCCCAGTAGCGACATGGGCATGGTCACCAGGGTTACCAGCTGTCCCACTTTGCTATGGACAGTCCCTCATTGGACAGTTGTGTCCCGCCAAAAATCGAAAACTGGCAAATGACCTGAGATTTCCTGCCAAAAATATACCCCCAATATACCTGTAATAGTAGCATAAAACATATATTTTGTATATGAAACACATACATGGCATAAGAAACTGAATAAGGAACCCAAATGCTAACAGAATAAGCGTATATTATGGCAAACAAGTGAAGTTCTGTCAACTCCACTTGCTGTGGGTATGTGTTGTCCTGCAAAATCCGATGTTTCCACAAAAGATGTCCCACTATGGGCATTGGAAAAGGTGTCAACCATAATGGTCACAAGCAGTAGTGAGAGTACACAGCCGGGTAGCTGTGTCGACATAACAACAGGAAGGAACCAAGATACCCTAAACACAGGCAAACATGTGCATAGCAACATGTCCCACACCCAGCAACGTGTTTGTCGATACACAGGACGGCGTATGTCTAAGTGTAATATCCAGAAGCAGAACCCATGCATGCAGATGTAATACACAATAGCCCCATTGTAGCATGTAAGTCCCACCCATGTACGCCTGTGCACCCAAACCAGCTAGCATCCTTGTGCAGCTACACACCTACACACAATGGGCATACCTGAAATGTGGTAAGAAGTATTGTGTTAGGCAGTGCCACGCAGGCAAATATGTACCCCACATGTCACCAACCCACCTCAGGTACAGATATGGAAATGGCTGCATGTGAATGTGTCTGCAGAATGTGTACATCCCGCATGTGGTATGTACCTGCCCAAACCATATAGGTTTGCACACGCCACGGTGCACATAACTGTACACATGTGGACAAGTCGGGTTGTTGAACCACCGCATCGATGATTAGCTATGCAGAGAAGTCAAACACATATAGCGGAACATGTGCCTACCAAACAGGACGCCCTAACAGGGTGCCACAGGCACAGAAGGGAAGGTGGGACATCACATGTGGAGAGTAGCGCTGCGGACGGCCAAATACACACGGTCAAGGTAAAGGACGGAACAACATGCATATGGCGGATGGATGTTGTTAGAAAATATATATAGAAACACATATGAAGTGCCAGTTTAGAAGCAAAATACTATATAATGCATTGAATTGTACCGCATAATATGGCAGTAGAAATGATCATGCATGTAATTGGTGAAGCTTAGCTGCAGTGTGAGCGAACTCTGACCCTGGCAGTAACCAGTACAGCAGGCTTATGTCTCTCAGCATTAATTATCTGCTGGGTTACAGAAAAATAAATGTATGTACATGCATAACATCCTCCCTTCCCTGAGGAGGATGGTTTTGTGAGCTCTATCGAAGATAGAGTACAACTCCTTACCAGAGAGACAAAGGAACGTATTAAGAAATGAACTGACTATTGTATCGAACAGTCCAGGGTCCTTGAAACAGCTACAATTACAGAAGGACACTGTAATTGACCAGGTGCCTTGCAAGGCTGTGTTATTCTCATGGGAAAACATTTTAAAAGCATGACCTCAGCACCCACGTATGTATAGAATATTGCGGACCATAGTGATGGAAATGCCCTGTGACCGACCACGCCAGTAAGGTGGGCAAAAGCTGATTGTAAACACTATATAAAGAAATTGCTTACTGTATAGAGTCAGACAAAACTCTCATACTTGGACTGTATATTATTTTGCCTGCCTGTGTACACTACTAAAACGTTGTGAACCCGAGCTTCCTGTGTTATTGACTGTCACTTAGAAAAGCCTACTGATTTCTACAGTCTGGTTTTAACAACTTATTTGACATTGTGGTCCTTCTTAGCCGGAATTCCCTTGGTAAGCTACAGGTCAGAGTGCATGGGTGGTTAGACATCTGCGCAGGAGAATTTGCCTAAATGGTTCTTCTTGAGTGAAAAGACCTCCGACTGAATTGTTGTGTGTAAAGAGGCTGTCCACTGTCTGATCTGTGGCTGAAAAGCGGAAAACTGGATCCCAAGAAGAAAACGTGCAGTCATAAACAGGAGGCTCAGGTAAGGAGGGTTTGCCTCTTTGTCTCTATTGTAGATCAGGGACCAGACTACATTGTGTTTCTGTTAACAGTTGTGATAGCAGGTCAAGACCAATCCAAGTAGTTTTAAATCTGGACATAGATCAGGGGAACACAGAGTAGAGTAAATAGTCATTGTAGACACTACAGTGGATACAGGGAAGGAGATACCACGTGGTACGAGAGAAGGGTTACGAACAGTCGTGTAGAGGATATGGGAGATTAGTGCACAAACAGATCATGTGATCCGCTTGACGGGTGACGGAAGTATATGCAATTGCAGAGAGCACATAATGTGAGATATTCTGCAAAATGGGGTAATAAATATGACATTGATGGTATATTAGACAAAATATCGTTACTGAAACATTGGAATCACTGAAAATGTGATGCAGATGTTCTAGGGTAACCACCTGTCCCACTTTGTGAGGGACAGTCCCTCTTCGGCCAGTTGTGTCCTGCAAACAAACTGAACAAATGGCAAATGTCCTGATATCTTAGGACAAAGATTTCTCAGATATCTTCTTAAATGGTAGCATAAAACAGTAATTTTGTATCTGAAACACCAAAATATCATAATAAACAGAATAAGCAACTCAAATGCTACAAGAATAGGTTGCTCTCCTGGCAAAAAGTGAATTGCTGTCCTTTGTACTGGCCGTGGGTATGTTTTGCCCTGCCAAATTACCCGCTCCTAACACTAATGTGCCACTTTGTGCCGTTGATGAGGGCGCAACCCTAAGATGTGCAGGCGAAAAACAGCGACAATTGGGTATCCGCAAGCACATAGGTGGATTGAGGTAGTGAACCAAGGGAACAGAACACTAGAAATGCGAAAGCATCATACGACACAAAGAAGATAATAATACAGTAGTAGCGACAGCCCCCACCCCTACCACCTCCGATACCACATCCAGGATATGAAGCGGAGGGCAGGCTAGTCCCCCACGCTATCCTGTGGCAACAGAGGTATCACAACCACCAAATGTAAGAGAAGCTATTGAAACCACATCCCCAACTCGTAACATACCTAGGGACACTCAAGTAAGAAGACAGTCACTAGAACAGAGTGAGGATATCTGTCAATTAATTGAAGTACCGAACCCTCATGCAGGACAGGAAGGCCAGGACCCAACTCCCTTAGTGTATAGACCGTGGACACCAGAAGATATCTGTAAAGTCACAGAGGGAATTCCCAATCTACAAAGTAATCACTATTCACCATGCAATACCCCTGTATCTTCTGATAGAAAAGCAAAGGGGAATGGCGGATGGTACAGGATTTACAAGCTGTAAATCATGTAATAATACCTAGGGTACCGATGGTGCCAGACCCACACACTATATTGAATGCTATGAACCCGCCACAGAAGTATCTTACCGTGGTACATATAAGCTATGCTTCCTTTTCAATACCTATACATCCAGATAGTCCGTATTGTTTTGCATTTACATTCAGGGTAACAGATACAGCCATACCCGCTATCGCAGGGATACTGTGAAAGTACAACGATATTCGCACAGGAGATGGCTAGCAACATTCCGTGTTTACTCCACCCGGGCCAGTCAAGTTCTACTTTATGTGGATGATATTCTGCTTGCGGCCCCTACCCAGCAGCAATGTAGGGAAGATACAATAGCATTATTGAAATATTCAGCAGAACAGGGACATAAATTAAGCAAGCATAAATTGCAACTACAGAGAATACAGGTCAAGTACCTGGGATATGTGGTATCCAAGGAGGGTAGAACATTACATGACGATAGGAAGGCAGCAATTTCACAAGCACCCAAGCCAACTACCAAGAAGGGAATGATGTCCTTCCTGGGCCGACTAACATTTGTCAAAGCTGGTTACCAAACAATGCTTTGGAATCTGCTCTATTGTCTGCTTTAATCTTTAATACACCTATGGCAGCACAACATATACTACACTGGATTCCAGTAGCAGAAACAGCTTTCTGCAGACTAAAACGATTGATAGCTTCAACATCTGTATTAGGTCTCCGAATAATCATAACAGATGTTGTCAGACTGTAGATTGTAAGCAGGGATATATGACGCCAGTCTTGATGCAACAGCATGGAAGTAAGCAACGCAACGCCCATAGCTTACTACTCATCGCAGTTGGACACTGTGGCATGGTCAGTGCCACATTGTGTACAGGCAGTTGTTGCAGCACCCATGGCAGTACAGGCCTCGGCCTTAATGTTATTATTCCACCCTCTCACTGTGAGAGTGTCTCATGCAGTTGCGATCATTCTGCTGCAAGAGAAAATAGCATTCCTGACCCGTGCTAGACATCTGTCTTGTTTGACCATACCCCTGAGTCAACCTCATATGGTGATTGAACGCTGTACAACATTAAACCTATCAACGTCACGTCCGACACCTGTGTATGGCACACCACACAGTTGCCTATATGAAATGGAGGAAATAACTCCACACAGACAGGATATCACTGATATACTCTTAGATGATGCAGAGGTGACAGTTTATGTGTACGGATCATGTAGAAAGAGTCCTACAGGAAAGAATCAAGTAGGTTATGCAGTAGTTATTGATAATGAGATTGTAGAAGCCCAACCCCTGCAGCATAACGTGTCTGCTCAAGCAGCAGAATCGATAGCTTTAACACGTGCTTGTACTCTAGCGAAAAACTGATGTGTGGACATTTATACCGATAGTCAGTATGTTGTCTGTACAGTGCATGTTTATGAGCAGCAGTGGAAGAATAGGGAATGATAACATCCACCGTAAACCGATTAATCATGCGCAATTGATCTTGAATGCATTAGATTCCATTCAGTTACCCACTAAAGTAGCTAATTGTAAATGTGCAGCTCATACAAAGCAACAGGATAACAGTAGGAAAGGTAAGGCACGAGCTGATGCAGCTGCAAAACAAGCAGCCTCACAGTTGGAAAGTGTCTTTTGAATGAGGAATGACAATCCTCAGACATTCTAGATGTAGAAATGTTACAAACAATGCAAACATCAACTACGAAAGCAGAAAAGCAGACGGGTATGACGAGGAGCAATCCTTGAAGACGGACTGTACATATCCACAGTGAGAAAGCCAATATTAACGCCTAATGTATTCAGATATGTGGCTTTGTTGAGCCATGGGTAGAGCCATGTCTCAACAGTGGGGATGGTACAGTTGGTTAACAGAATATCCCTAACATACGGAATTAGGAACCACATACAAACATCATGAGCAGCGTGTCATATTTGCAGTAAACATCATGCACAGGGAGCATTTAAACCGAAGGGAGTGGGTTTACCTACACCACCATAACCGCTCCATCTATTTGTATGGAGTTTATACAGCTGAATAAATGTGAAGGGAAGAAATACTGTTTAGTGATTATAGATATATTATCAAAATGGGTAGAAGCATTCCCAACCAGGAATCCGGATGCAGCAGCAGTGGCAAAGGTCCCAGTAAAATAAAGTATCCCTAGATCTGGCATACTGTAAAGAAGCTACAGTGACAATAGAACACATTTTGTGAACCAGACAATCCAGCAACCTGGGGATTATTTGGTATTTCCATGAATATAAATTGCATGTACAACCCACAGTCAGCATGACTGGTGGCGCTACAATGGGATCCCGAGAAATAAGTTGAGGAGGTTGGTGGGTGACACCCAGACGAAGTTGCATTTGCTGTCTACCTCTAGCATTGCTGAGCATGACAACAGTTCCAAATGTAAAGTGTTTGACCCCTTCAAGTAGTATTTGGAATGGCATATCATGTGCCAGAGTGGAAAGCTGTCATGCCTGCAGAGCTGGAGGTCGATGGCTCATTAGCAGGTGACATGAGAGGATTGTTAACCAATAACACTGTTTTGCAGTTAAAGTCTTTACAGATAAAGAGCAAGCGGCCGGACGATAGCTGACTCCAGTATCCTGTGTGTATTTCACTGTTATCCAAATAAGATAATTGCCGAGTCCAACGTGTGAAGGTCTGTACCAGGTACTGTTGGCAACGCCTACTGCAGTAAAGTTTATGGAGAGGTCGCCCTGGGTTCACCTCACATTTTTCAAACCGGTAAAGGATATCAAGTCTGATTTACATCTTGTAGCTGATATACCATAGAGACTGAATCACCCGGGCAGACTGTATAACAATACAAAGCAACCCCAAAGACATTTGGTTTACTGTCCTACTGATCATACACCTATTAACCATGTTTGTGTTGACTTTACATTTGCTGGGACCTTACCTGCATATAACTACACAGATACAAATAGTGATACGTGATGAACTGGCCACAGAGTGGCATCCAAACTTCAACACATACCTAGGCATGACGCTTGTGCATGTACAGACTATGAACATTTTAAATTGCTGTGTTTGTACTGCCATACCTACATCATATGGAGGACTTCCGATGTATGTTGTCCCCTTGGGGATAGATTGAGACTTGTGAATATTTACACTTTGATACAGGTTCTGTGAGATCACAGGACAAAGTGGCACTGTACTTACCTGTTACACAAAAAGGAATTGTTTGTTTTCATAAACATGATACAGTTCAAGTTGGTGGGAGTATTTGTAACATAACTGTGTCTTACAAATGTCATATAACAGCCAAAGATCACAGTACTAGTTGTAGCACCATTCATGATTTGTATTGAAGCTTCATGAGAACAACGTGGAAAGATGTGCAGAAACATCCTGAATTGTATAAACAGTCCTCTGTTATAGACAGGAAAATGTTACATGCAGAGTTAACCCGCATCAGTAGTAAAGTAGAATATTGTTATTTTGTTTGTGGGAAAAAGCATATCAATGGTTACCTGAGAATTGGTCCGCAGTTGTTTTTGGGTTATCTGGCTCCAGTCACATGACATACTGCACAATTGCCTCTGGTACGAAACTAACTATAAGACATATAGCTCAAGAACTGGGAACACAGTCGAGAAACCTACTAATCCAGTGGGTGAAATGGAAGCTGTTCTGAAAATCCATTCTTCTGCAAGAGATAAAGGAATATTGACTCATATGGACTTGAGTGACAGCGTTATATCCTGGCTGGAACACTCCCAGCTTGTGGAGTAGTGAAATCAATCAGGAACAGAGGAAGTTGTCAAAACCTGTCGGAGGAATGAGCAATGTGACTTTTCGCCTTGAACTTGTGACTGATGAACTGGATGCAATGAGAACTGTTGTGTCACAAAATGTAATAGCGACGACTGCACCCTGGCGGCGAGAATTGGTACGTGCGCGCTTATCAAAGAAGACCGCTGTGTCTAAGTACCACATAATAAGAACAATATCAACGCCCACCTAGAGGTAATACAGCAGGTGTCATCCATGGCGGAACCAGGCCCAAACCCACTGACGAACCATTTCCACAAACCATTTGGTGGATGGGGTTCAGTCATACTGAATATCTTGATTGCCATTTGTGTTGTTCTGCTCATATTGGGAGCATGTGTCTGTTATGGATACTTTGCATGTAAGTATTAGTCAGGGACTCTGTCGACGATCTGTAACCGAGACTATGTATCAAGACCTGTAGTGGTATTTGTTAATACAAAATGAAATCCTTTCTGAAATGTACAACAAATGACTTGCCTAGTTAAACGATCCAGAGAGGAAGAGGCTAGGGAATGAAATAATGTTGTATATGTTTCTGGATAGAATAGAAGCAATCAAAGGAGGGAGAATGTTAGCAAAATATATATTTAAACATATATATGACGTGCTAGTTTAGAAGCAAATAGTGTATAATGCATATTATTCTATTTTACAATATGGCAGTAGAGCTTATCATGCATGTAATTGCCTGTAGTGTAGCTGCAGTGTGATTGAACCCTGACCCTGGCAGTAACCAGTGCAGCAGGTGTATGTCATTCAGCATTAGTCATCTGCTGGGTTAGAGAATAATAAATGTATGTACAGGTATATCTGTCATCCTTCCACTGAGGAGGATGGCCTTGTGAGCTCTATCTAAGACAGAGTACAGCTGCTCACCAGAGAGACAAAGGAACCTAGTAGGAAATGAAGTGACGACCGGATCTGAACAGTCTTGGAACCTTGACAGAGCAGAATTTACCAAGGACATTCTAATTGACTATGTGGCTGCAAGGCTGTGCTATCCTCATGGGAAAACATTTAATAAGCATTACCTTAGCACTGTTGTAGGAATACAATATTGTGGACTATAGTGATGTAAATGCCCTGTGACTGACCACATCATTAAGGTGTGCAAAAGATGATTGTTAACACAATACTCATACAGCTGTTACTTGTATAGAGTAAGACAAAACTCTAAACTTGTACTGCATAGTTATTTGCCTCCTGGTGCACAGTAGTAAAACGTTGTTAATCTGAGCTTCCTGTGTTATTGACTGTCATTTTGAAAAGACGAATGAGTGTTACAGTTTGATTTAAACAACGAATTGACAGATGTGTATGTTCTAGCATGGGAATAGGTCAAGCCAACCACCACAATCACCATGTGTACCACATACAAACAGCCAGTAACACGCAGTAGTAGTGCATGAAGGCATACACGACTGTGGGAATAGTACAGGACATATGGCACGTGCCAAGTGCAGATGCATGACACAAACCCCAGGATGGGTGTCCCTGCAAAGAGGAACATGTGCCAACCACACCTCCCACAGATGTACCGCAATAAAAACACATGCCAAACACACAGAAACACTACCGTCCAACACACGACTGCAACGGAGGCTGGTCAAACACCAACATGAAGCATGCACAAACAGGGACTTGTGTAATTGTTGCCTTAACACCCCCATAGGCCAAAGAAGAATAGAATGGACATATGCATGTAATGTTGTGAAGGATGTGTGGTAGTCCTCAGTATCACAGTGTTAGGGACACAGATACACTGTCATCAACTGTGACAGATGTGCACTGTAGACAGCATACCTGCAAGTAATACAGAGGACAATCATGTGCCACAGAAATATACACTTGAGAAAGAGGATGGGGATAGACAAGTGTAAATGGGACAAACTATGAATATAGGTTCATACGTCCATAGGTACAGGGTAGGCCATCGACCCAGGTTCAGCCATAACCCTACACCATAGTTAGGATTACTTTGCCAACCTTCTGTGCCGGAGATAAAATACTTATGATATTGCTGTACCTCTGTCAAGCAGTGATAATGATGTAATCCCCGGCCTATATGTGCAATTCCCCATCCAATGGACAACATACCCCCGAACAAGGCAAGAAGGATCTCTGTCTCACATGTACTGCGATGTAGATCCACAGCATTGTGAGTGTCCGGGTGACATATGTGTCACCCAACACATCCCATTAATGACCGTGACAAGGTTCATGTCACCTGCCCTTGTGGTTCTGAGGGATGCAGATACAGTAGGTGAAGCGTAGACATGACATATGGGTTGACATGGCCTCGTATGTCAGGCACAGGTCAACACTAAACAACAGGTATGTGACTGAATGGGGCAGGGTCCTACAAGTGGGGCAGCATTACACAAATCCATGTCACCCTGCATCTGTATGACAATTAACCTATGAGGCCTTCCCAGCTGCTGTAGGTGTTGGGTCAGATACCCTCCGAATGGGGCAATGTAGTAAATCATAGGTGTAACACGTAATGGGTACAAGGAGACAATGACCTACCCTGATGTAGATGTGAATCCCTGCACAAACAGGTGGGCAATGTAGAAGTCCCACCAACCACGATAGCAACGTGTGTGTTGAACGAATGGTGACCGACAAACTCTGTCCCCTGATCCCTGGTAATCACCCCTTGCTGGACAGGGGTGACCTAGTACTCCTCGACAGGTATGATGTTGCATTACTTAGCATTTAGCTGTGGGACATGTCCCTGACAGCAGATATGCATATCTGGGAGGCCCCTTTGAAGGATATCTGTGTCAGATGTCCGTCCCACTATGGCACCTGTTTCGCAGTCATCTACAAACAATGTTGCCCATAACACCCCTGTGTGTGCCTGTACTGTGGAAATGTAGATGTATGAGAGGAGTGGACCCAGGAAGGGCCCCATGGGACACCGCTATGACAGGCAGTAGGTCTGACATGCTGCCAGCAACTATGACCGCGTGGGTTGTGTCACATAGACAGTTTACAACACATCCTGTGATGTACGTGTTCACATCCCAGCCAATGGGTTTATCAACGATACCTGAGGGGGGTAATGTGTTGAAGGCCTTTGCCAGGTCGAGGTAGGCTGTATGGACTGCAAGACCCCATCAATGGCCTCGTGACTGTCCCAAAATGTCAACCATGCTTTAAAGGCATGAACCGCCCCTGAACAAGCCAAACCGTGTTGGATGCAAAGTATGCATGTCCCCTATGCCTTCATCTACGAGCCGCAGTATGATCCCTCCCCATGTCTTTGCAGATAGGTCTCCTCATGGTAATGGGACAGTAATAACCAGGGTCAGTGGAGGCATTGGCCCTGTGACGTGGGACTACAGTTGCCGTGCGACACAACCTGGGCACGTTACCTGAGGTGAGGCTACAAAGAAATAGCTGTCCTAACTGTGGGTCTAATTCCTCAATGAGATAGTGGAGTACACAGTCGGGTCACCAGCTGGTCTCATGGATGCTATGTCCACTACCCTGGAGAGAGCATGTCCCACCCGTGTGTCACAGAACATTTGGGGACCACAAACTGCTGGTACAGACATCTCCTCATGTCGGGGGGGTGTGGAGATGTCCGCACCGAACTTGTCAGCCCATATTTTGGCAATGTGTGTATGTTGAGTAAACTCCACATCATCGTGAACCCAGTCAGAGCATATGTGGGAGTGACCTCCCAGGTGTCGAGCATAGCAAATGAAGGTGGTATGATTGTCAGCCAGGTCCATGTAGGTATATCTGTGGAACGTGCCCTGGACCATGTCATGACAGCGTGTAGCTCTACACATATGATGACCAAGGGTGTCATACCTCACAAGGTGTCTGCTCCGCCTTGTAGTAGCCACCTCCTCTTGTTGTACAGCCTGTGTATGGCTGGGGTACACCACACTGGATGCTTGGCATTGGTACAATGAACCACAGTTGGGTAAGGGAATGCCTGGTTCATGCAGTCCTGTAGGTACTGGTAGACGGCATATGTGAGTGATGCAGTGGCTGCAGTACTGTGCACCACTGGCGCAGGGTCCCTAAAGGAGACCACAGTAGTGTGCAGAATTGGGAAGCCTGCCTCTGAGCAAGCAATGTGTATGGTAACCGCAACACTCACAGCAACGGATGCCAATAGCAGAAGCCATTGTCCAAATAACATAGATTACCTTCGCATGACAATATGTATTATCATACATGTATTGACACGGTCTGCTAATTACAATTGCAAATGGTCGGTAAGACCGGCTAAAGTTCCCGTGATTTACCTAGTCTGGAGGTGTTGTTCCGACAATAAAGTGGCGATACCTCCCAACCGTGACCTCTGGGGATTAATTAAAGCGTTGTTAACCTGCAACATTGGATGTACACCATTGGGTTCTGGTCTCGAAAACATGGTTCCTGTAGCACTACACAGTATGGGTAGTCAAGCAGACATCCGCGATTGTTGAACACACAGCATCAGTCAAACCCACTGGCCACAAGGACACAGTCCGACAAGCTCTACACTTTACATATGCACAGTGGTGTCCATTGTAGGACCCAAAATTTATTCAAGGAATGCGTGCCCGCCCATCATCACCTACATGAACTCATTGTCGTGACCACGTCACAGCCACACATATGCACCGCAAGCGTGTTTAATGTTGATGATAGCTGTCCATGAAATGCAGCACATATGCACAGAAATACCCAGGGTACCGGGTCCATAGAAGTGCGCCCACATCACAGTCCCGCACACATGAAGGATGTGTAATGGGTACTGTCGACTGTTGCAGTCAAGGGATCCTGGGTATGTAGAAACTGGGCTCGGTGTTGTTTCGCAGGTAATCCTTTGTCCCGCCCCGTGGGAGGGATGTGCGTAGCACCTGCCTTACTCTCCACTAATAATGCAAACCATCCACCGGAGAATGCTAAATGCAGGTGTGAAATGTGTACAGCCCTATACTAGTGTCCAGTAGGCAATTCTCATGGATGGACAAGCGACGCCAAGATGGCACCCACAACTGCAAACCCGGGAAATTACACAGCCGTGGTAAGGCATAACACAGGAAATATACATAGGGACTACAGTTGACATTCCACATACAAAGTTGGACCGCCGTGCCAACACCGGCGCATACACAGCACTCAATCTGCCAGCAACAAAATGAGGAGCACCCGCTACCATACAGCGGAACAGATGTGCGACCTGTGGAACACATACTAATGGCACACCCACAACGCCAAGTAGGATATGTAAAGTATGGCGTTCCCACCTATGAAGACAACATGGTTAAATGAATACATAGGTGATCAACATGTTCCAGTGGTGTTATGTTGAAAATACAGTGACGGATATGTCCTATTGGGATGTCTGAGGTTTATTTGAAGCAGTTGCTAACCAGCATCTTTGGATGTATAACATTTGTTCACAGTACTAAATCACCTGGTTACGTAGCACCACGTAGAATGGGTAGTCAAACAGACATCCGCGATTGGGGAACATACAGCAGCAGTGAAAAGCACTGGCCAGTTGGACACAGTCCAGCAACATCTAACTTGACATATGCACATTGGTGTCCATTGAAGGACCCAAAAATACATTCTCACAGAACCCACTCCAGCCGTGTCCGAACAACAGACGATGATATAGCCGTGACTACGCACAGTTAGACATATGCACCACCAGCGTGTTTAAGGTTGCTGACAAGAGTCCATGAAATGCAGGACATATGAACAGAAATACCCAGATCGACGTGTCCATACATGTGCGTCCACATCCCAGTCCCGCACGCATGAAGGATGTGTAATGGGTACTGTCGAGGGTTGCAGCCATGGGATTTTGGGTATGCAGAAATGGGGCTCTGTGTTGTCTGGCAGATAATCCGTTGTCCCGCCCCATGGGAGGGATGTGGGCATAGTACCTGCCTTACTCCCTACTAATAATGCAAAGCATCCACCGGAGAATGCTAAATGCAGGCGTGAAATGTGTACAGCCCTATACCAGTGTCCAGTAGGCAATTCACATGGATGGACAAGCGTATGAACAAGAATGCGCCTAACTGCAAACCCTGTGGAATTACACTGCCGCAGTAAGGCATTACACAGGTAATACACATAGGGACTACACTTGACATTCCCCATACAAATAACACAGAGACCCAGATGAGAAAGTCCAAAGCAAAAATGAGGTACTGTAGAAACGGCCGGTGACCACCCAGAGCCCACCAGGAATTAAATGCAGTCACCATAGTTTATTGCAGCTTTTGCCTGCTTCATAAGCAGACTTCTTCAGAATACATACAATGCAGTTCAATTTACTACATTTAAAACCCTTAATTGGGCAGTAAATAAGATGTGCTAAGTATTAATTAAATGCCTTAAAGGCAAACAAGCTAAAAAGTCTACTCGGTTACAGATTGCACACAGTGAGTAAATCAGACATTGCTTCAACATGTACATTCTTCCGCGAAAATAATACTATATGTATTAATATGAAAGAAGACCCAACATAATGTTTTCCAAGTGTCTGAGTGTATACGCTACATATATATGTTCTAGGATTGTGCCAATATATTAATAGAAGTAGAGACACCTAGTAATATAAATGAACCCTAATATATAGAGATAAACACTATGATTATGACTAATGTAAAATATATCAATGGAATGTAAAGATTAAAAATGTGGTAAAGTAAATATTCATTTACAAGGTTAGTTGAATAAAGCAATTCAGACATCCTTGTCAAAATACTAAAACAAGGCCAGCCAGGTGCTCTGTCTCACATGTACTGGGATGTTGTTCCACAGCATAGTGAGTGTCTGGGTGATGAATGTGTCCCACCAGCACGCTCTATTAATGACAGTGCCAAGGTGTACGCCACCTGCCCTTGTGATTCTGAGGGATCTAGATTCTTTAGGTGAAGCATAGTCATCAACTGGTTCGACCTGGCCTTGGATGCCAGGCACAGGTCACCTCTGGGCAAGTGGTATGCGACGGAATAGGGATGGAACCCTTTCAGTTGGTCAGCATAACACATATTCCTGAGACCCTGCATCCGTTTGTGGATGAACTGTCGGGGCCTTTCCAGCTGCTGCAGGTGTCGGGTCACAGACATTCTGAACAGGGCATTGTACTCAATCATAGGTGTAATGAGTGATGAGTACAAGGGGACAATGACCTCCCCTGATGTAGATGTGAATGCCTTCATGATCAGGTGGCCAATGTAGAAGGTCTATCTAACTACGTTAGCAATGTGTGTGTCGAACAAACGGTTACCGACAACACGGGTCCCCAGATCCCTGGTAACTCCCTCTGTGCTCAGTGGATTGCCACCTATATGGTAGCTAGGGGTAACCTCGATGTTCACGAAGGGTATGACTATGCATTTCCCGGCATTTAGCTGTAGGCCATGTCTCTGGCACCAGTTATCCATAGCTGTGAGGCCCTTCTGAAGGATATCTGTGTCAGATGTGTGTCCGACTATGGCACCCGGTTTGCAGTCATCTGCAAACATTGTCAGCCATAACCCCTGCGTTTGCTTGTACATTTGAAATGTAGATGCGGAAAAATAGTGGACCCAGGACTGAGCCCCGTGGGACAACACCTGTGACTGGCTGTGAGTATGACATGGCGCCAGCAACTATGACCGTGTGGGTTCTGTCACTTAGCTAGTTTGCAACCCGTCTGGCGAAGTATGTATTTACATTCAAGCAGACGGGTTTATCAATGATACCTGAGGGTGGTATTGTGTTGAAGGCCTTTGCCAGGTCTAGGTAGGCTGTATGGACTGCTTTGCCCTCATCAATGGCCTTGGTGACTGATCCTAAAAGTCAGACACGTTTAAAAGGCATGATCTGTATTTGACCAAGCAAAACTGGGTTGGATCCAAAGTATGCAAGTCCCCTATGTCATTATGTATGACTTCCATCATGATCCTTCTCCATGGCTTTGCAGATAAGGCTTGTCAAGCTAATGGGATGGTAATTACCAGGGTCAGTGAATGCACCATCCTTGTGAAGTGGGACTACAGTTGCCTTGTGCCACTACTTGGGCACGATCCTGAGGTGAGGCTACGGTTAAACAGCTGTCCTAACTGTGGGTTTAATTCCCCATTGAGTTCATGGAGTACACAGCTGGGACACCATCTGGTCCCATGGATGCTGTGTTTACTGCCTTGGAGAGAGCATTTCACACCTGTGTGTCACAGAAGTTCCAGGATCTACAATCCTCTGGTATAGATATCTCTCCATGTGGGGTGAGGGGGGAGAAGTTAGCACCGAACCTGTCGTCCATTATGTTGGCAATGTGTGTAGGTTCAGTCATCCTCACATCATTCTGAACCCAGTGTGAGCATATCTGGGAGTGTCCTCCCAGGTGTTCAACATAGCTAAAGAAGGCCTTATGATTGTCTGTCGAGTTCTTGTTGATTTCTCTGTTGAATTTCCCCTGGATGATTTCCTGACAGCCTGTAGGTTTTCACATACAATGAGCAAGGGTGTCTTACCTTACAAGTATTCCACTCTATCTTGTAGTAGCTACCTCCAGTCGTTCTAGAGCTTGTTCATGGCTGGGGTCCACCAGACTGGATGCTTGGCTTTGGTACAAAGAGTCTCAGTTTTGTATGGGATTGCCTGACTCATGCAGTCCTGTAGGTGCTGGTGGAAGGCATATGTACGTAATTCAGCGGTTTGAGTAATGTTTACCACTGGCTCAGGGGCCTCAAAGGAGACCACAGTAGTGTTCAGAAGTGTAAATTCGGCTTTGAGAAAGGTATATGTATGGTAACCGCACCACACACAGCATTGCATGCCAATAGCAGAAGCTATTGTAGGTTGTCCAAACACAGGTGTGGAACATCATAGCAATAAACCACGCCTGGATGTGGGTAATGCTAGATATACTCACGGCAGACGTGGTGCGCTCCCGAGTCCGACGCCGAGGGACCACACACATATGCGCCTTATGCATAGGCCAACTAGGCAGCCTCCTAGGGCGCCGCCTACCGGGCACCTTTCAAGCCTTTATTTTGTGTAGGTAGACCAGGACGGGTTAGCGGGTGATGTGGCGGTGGCAACATGGAGTACTTCTGCCTAGGGCACCACGTGACCTAAGGCCACTCTTGCCGTGGGTAAATACAGCAGTACCCACACCCAGACGCTGGTCATTGCTAGTATGACATATCATCTATGGCAAGAAACCATATATTCCCAGACATAATGGCACAGCATAATGCCTGTCCGCCGCCTAAACGCCGACATACGCCACCACGGCGGTGTGGACGCATTCGCGCGAGATGTCCGCTACTAATGTCGACACTGTCTCGCCTGTGAAACAAAGTCAACATAGCGATTCAATACTAAACAGCGACGGAGAGGCCGATGTCCCGCTGTTGAGTTGTTCAACCTGTTCCGCCATGTTAAATGTGTGTAGCAGAGCGGCACTGGCCCAAATTAAGCAATGGACATGTCCGTGGCTCAGTGAAAGCCATCACGCAATATTAAACCCATGTAATATGGCGAGACAGGTCATGAATACCGAGGGTTACTAATGGAAATAGGTCCGTTCGACCAGACCGTGTTCAATTACTATAACAACATCGACAACGGGTACGCCGCCAATCAGCATTACACGGTTAGGAATTATGGGGGACATGGTATCATAGACACGACAAACCGTGGCCATGTGACTCATCTAACATTCGTACACGGTCAGGGCAGTTCCGTACACTGGGCGGACAAGAGCAAACCCAAAGCACCACAGGGACACCCTGACCATCAAAAGGCCTGTATGCGTTGGGGATATAAGCCCCTGTGATCTGAACATCCCTGCGGTCAAGACATATGCATCCTGGGCCATGAACGGGAGGGAATAAGGAATGTTTAACATGTAGTACCGCACCTTTCCCAGCAGGAGAAGGGATGCCAGTGACGGCGTGAGTGCGGGGTGGGGTGGGGATATGTAAATGTAGCTAAGTACCATGGGTATGCATATTAATGACACCGAACAGCTAACGGTAGTGGTCACAGTAACCGCAAACGGAATGCAGTCCTGTTTGAATTACGACTATGGAACATATAAATGTGAACGGTACGTACGCGCCCATGCTGCAAAGACTGTTACATGTATAAAGGTGTACGTATGCTCGCACACGCCCGCCAACCGGATCACAGATATGTTACCGAATAGTCACAACTAACACAGACCACGAACCACACAGGGCCAGTAAACATATGGAGACAGAATACGGATATGCATGTGCGCCTGCCAGAAACCACAATTAGGAAATGCACGCGCTGCAAGGCGTGTGATCCTCAAGCAGGGCAGGTTAAGGATGTGTCCTCCACGCCAACCAGACAGGTCTCATAAATGTCAGCCTCTGAAAGTATGGAATCGGGCAATGCCATGTAAAGTACCGTTAGAAATAGTGAGAAACACACGCTATGTGATGAGACAAACATAGAATGTGGATAGCATAACGATGTGTTAGTAGTATGGATTGATGACGGTATGCATCAGTAACCCGACCCACTTGTCAGAAGGTGCCCCGCATCGAATTCGCGCCCAGTTGGCTCACACTTGTTGACCGGCTACGCTTAGCTGGATATATGTCCAGTGTCAGCAGAGGCCCGTGGAAAATGCCCCACACACAATCATAGCACAACATACCAAAGTACTCATATATGTAAACAAAAAAGAACAACAATAGAACGTGTCCTGAAAGGACTGGTTACACACAGATCCCAGACGACAGACAGATATATGGCCGGTGGAAGCATCGCCACAATTATGGGATCAGGTCCCTAAAGAAGCAAGAAGGTCACACATGACACGCCAGCGAATTGCCAGATAGACACTGGTCAATGTAACACACAGCAAGATTGAGGGCCAACCAGCCATACACCATGCCAGAACCTGTACAGCGGAAAGGTATGGCATGGTAATTGATGTGTGTACACAGGTAATCCACAGACAGTAACAAAGAAAGGTATGAAACGAGGGGTTCACATGTATACATCTACACACAGCAGCCCGACGGCCCGTATATATGACGATGGACATAGATTTGTCACCGAAAAGAAGATGTAAACAACTACAGTTCATTCCATTTCATATTGATATAGTTATGATACAGTCATATTCACACGTAACATTGTGACTTTCATTTACATTCATATTTATACATATTATGCTTCAATTGTACTTATTGATTCCATGCTTTGGAATCGTGAATGCAACAGTTATACACATTGATATTTCATACCATGATCAACACACTACATTCTAAGGTTTACTCACAACAATTATCAACTATGTGTCAATATACTGATTGTATTGACCAATATTGTAGTTATATAAACACATTGTTGTTGTATTATTGTTTCCATTAAGTAATGTATGCAACACTGACTTGTATATGTCACGCTATCTTCAAGACATGGAGCACTGTCCACTTAACTATGAGCAGGTTTACTGATTAATTGACTTTAAACTGACTCTGAAGGAAGTGTATAAGGGACGACTATGTAATGTATTTCAGATCTCGACGATGACCCATGTTAGTGGGTGAAAGAGCTTAGTATGTTTTGACTGTGGAGTGTATCGTTTCTGTCATTGTCCGTTTTGGCCTGATATATGTTCAAGGATGTCTTTTATGAAGATGACCAGGACTAAAGGTTTGCTGTATTTACGCTTACTGGCACGTGGATATGGATAGGCCAAGTAATACATAATATGGGTAGGCGAACAGACATCCGTGATTGGGGAACATACTGGCCAGATGTTGACAGTCCAACACGTTCTACACTTTACATATGCACATCGGTGTCCATTGTAGGACTCCAAAATATACCCATTTGAGACATGAAACAGCTGCGGTCGACCCAGACGGTGTACAGCCGTGACTACGGCACAGCTATACATATGCACCACCAGCGTGTTCAAGGTTGATGACAACTGTCCATGAAATGCAGGACATATGAACAGAAATCCACAGATTGTCGTGTCCATATAAGTGAGTCCACATCCCAGTCCCGCACACATGAAGGATGTGTAATGGGTACCGTGGAGGGTTGCAGCCATGGGATCCTGGGTATGCAAAATTGGGGCTCGTGTTGTTTGGCAGATAATCCGCTGTCCCGCCTGGGAGGGATGTGGGTATAGCCCGTGCCTTACTCCCCACCAATGATGCAAAGCATCCACCAGATAATGGTAAAAGCAGGTGTGAAATGTGTACAGCCCTATATTACTGTCCAGTAGGCAATTCCCATGGATGGACAGGTGTACGACCAAGATGGCACCCATAACTGGAAACCTGGTGGAATTACACAGCTGCAGTAAGGCATAACACAGGAAATACAGATAGGGAGTACAGTAGACACTCCCCATACAAAGTCAGACCGCCGTGCGAATACCGGCGTACACAGCTCTCAACCTGCCAGCAAGTGACTGGGGATCACTCGCTTGCATACCGCAGAACAAATGTGCGACCTGCAGAACACATACTGATGGCACGCCCACAACGTGAACTAGGATGGTTATAGGATGGTTAAGCTATGGCGCACTCCACATATAAAGAACATCCTTCAATGAATTAATAGGATCTACATGTTTCGTTCGTGTAAAGTTGACAAAACAGAGGCGGGAGTGTCCCAATGGGATATCTGCAGATAGGTGAAAGCAATTGTTAGCTTGCAACATTGGAATTACACCATTTGGGTACAGTGGCGGATAACCCGGTTCACGTAGCACTACATAATATGGGTACTCAAACAGACATCCGTGATTGCTGAACATACGGCAGCAGTCAGACCCACTGGCCAGATGGACACAGTACAATAGGTTCTACACTTGACATATGCACATTGGTGTCCATTGTAGGACCCAAAAATTATCCGAATGCAATGTGAACAGGCGGCGATCTAGAGAACCAGAAGACCTGATAGCCGTGACTACGGCACAGCCACATATGTGCACCACCAGCATTTTCAAGGTTGATGACAAGTGTCCATGACATGCAGGACATATGGATCGACTCCCAGGTTGCCGAGTCCATAGACGCAGCGCCCACATCCCATTCACGCATACATGGAGGATGTGCAATGGGTACCGCCGAGGGTTGCAGACATGGGATCGTGGGTATGCAGAAATGGGGCTGTGTCGATTGGCAGATAATCCGTCGACCGCCTCGGGAGGTATGTGGGTATAGCACATGCTACTCCACAATAATAATGCAAATCATCCACCGGAGAATGCTAAATGCAGCTGTGATATGTGTACAGCCCTCTACCAGTGTCCAGTAGCCATTCCCATGGACGGACAAACGCTCGGGTCAAGATGGCACCCATAACAGCACATCTGCTGGGATCACACAGCTGTAGTAAGGCAAAACACAGGGAATACAGATAGGGACTACAGTAGAGATTCCACATACAAAGTCAGACCGCTGTGCGAATACCGCATACACAGCACTTTTTCCCAGCAAGTGAATGGTGATCACCGCTGCCATACCGCTGAACAAATGGGCGACCTGCGGAACACATACTAATGGCACACCAACAACGCCAAATAGAAAGGGTATAGGATGTTAAAGCTATGGCGCATACACATATAAAGAACATCCTGCAATGAATCAATAGGTTATACATGGTTTCTTCGTGTTAATGTGACAATACAGAGGCGGAATGTCCCAATGGGATATCTGCGGATTAGTGAAAGCAATTGTTAGCCTGCATCATGGGAACTACACCATTTGGGTTCAGTGGCGAAGACCCGGTTTACGTAGCACTACATAATATGGGTACTCAAACAGACATCCGTGACTGCTGGACATGCAGCGAAGTCAAACACACTGGTCAGATGGACACAGTCCACTATGTTCTACACTTTACATATGCACACTGGTGTCCAGTGTAGGATCCTTACGCAATGCAACCTGCTTGGAGCGGAGACCCAGATGAAGCGGCAGCCGTGACTACGGCACAGCTACATATATACACCACCAGCGTGTCCAAGGTTAATGACAACTGTCCATGAACTGCAGGTGATATGCACATGAATCCCCAGATTGTCCAGTCCATACAGGTGCGCCCACATCCCATTCCCGCACACGGAGGATGTGCAACGGTACTGTCGAGGGCTGCAGCCATGGGATCGTGGGTATGCAGACATGGGTCTCGTGTTGATTGGCAGATGATCCGCTGTCCCGCCTCGTGAGGGATGTGGGTATGGCACATGCGCACTCCGCACTAATTATGCAAATCACCCACCGGAGAATGCTAAATGCAGCTGTGAAATGTGTACAGCACTATACCAGTGTCCATTGACAGTTCCCATGGATGGACAATCGTGACGCCAAGATGTCACCCATAAATGCAAACCTGGTGGAATCACACAGCTGTGGTAAGTCACTACACATGGAATACAGTTAGGTATTACAGTAGTGACTCCACATACGATGTCAGACCGCGCATAATACCGCATACACAGCACCCAATCTGCTAGAAGGTGAATGGGGATCACTCGCTACTATACCGCTGAACACATGGCCGACCTGTGGAACACATACTAACGGCACACCAACAACGCTAAGGGAAAGTCATAGGATCCTGACACTATGGCGCTCACGCTTATGAAGAACATCCGCACAATGATTTAATAGGATCTACATTCTTTGGTTGTGTCCGCGGTGCCGATACTGTGGCGACATATCCTAATGGGACATTGAGGATGACCTAAAGCTTCTCCTAGCCTGCATCATTGGATCTACACCATCCGGTTTCGGGCTTAGAATACCCTGGTCAACGTAGCACTACATAATATGGGTAGCAACCACACATCCGCTGATGGGGAACATACAGCAGCGTCAAACCCACTAGCCAGATGGACACAGTCCAACAAGGTCTACACTGTACATGTGCACAATGGTGTTCATAGTAGGGCCCCAGAGATTCATCCGTACGCAATGTCAACCAGCCACGATCGGGAGACCAAATAACTGACAGCCGTGTTCACGGTATACAGCCAGACATATGCACCCCCAGCGTGTTCAGGGTTGATGACAGCTGTCCACAGAGGGCGTGACATATGTACAGATATTCCCATATTTTAGAGCCCATAGATGTGCGCCCACATCCCATTCCCACACACATGCAGGATGTGTAATGGGTACCGTCGAGGGCTGCATCCATGGGATCCTGGGTATGCAGTAACGGGCTCGTGTTGTTTGGCAGATAATACGCTGTCCCGCACCATGGGAGGGATGTGGGAGTAGCACGTGCCTTACTCCCCACTGATAGTGCAAAGCATCCACCGCCTAATGCGAAATGCAGGTGTGAAATGTGTACTGCTCCATACCACTGTCCAGTAGACACTCGCGAGGGATGGACAAGCGAGGACCGAGATGGCACCCATAACCGCCAACTTGGTGTAACCACACAGCTGCAGTGAGGCATAACACAGGTAATACAGATGGGGAAACCAGTAGACACTCCACATACAAAGCCAGACCACTGTGCCAATACCGCGCATACAGCTGTCAATATGCCAGCACCGAATGGGTTCACACGCCCCGCATCGCTGAGACATGGGTGACCTGGGGAACACATACCAATGGCACAATATCAACGGCAGCTTGGAAAGCCATACGATGGTGAAACTATGGCGACCCCACCAATGAAGGACATCCTTCTGTGAAGTAATACTGTTAATGTCAATTGACCATGGAATACACATAATCCACATCAAAGACCCGCTGGCACCTTATGGCACACAAAGCACGACACACATAGGTAGATGATACAGTCAACGTAGACGCTTCATCCACGACAGGTCACATGTGGTATCCAAAGGTTACCCATAGACATGTCAGCGCTTATCACCCGTACGCCCGTGAGACGCATTACATAACATAGACGCCCAGGCTTTATATATCCCCCCTTACACTTCCATGTGTTACCTTCTGTGCAAACAATGAACATGTAACCACAGCATAGAAAGCACAGACGCAATGTTTACCACACACACATATGTTAACACCTCAGAAGGCATCCTATTAACACATGTATCATATGATATTGTACTATGCCAAATACTCATCATTGAATGATCTAACAATGTATATGGCAGATATGCACAGCATATCACTGTAATACAGCAGTACAGAACTGAATGAGTGGACGAATGTGTGCTAACCCTACATCTGTACCTAAACTACATCCATGTTACGGGGGCTTGCTCCACCTGCCTCTCAAAAGAGGCCTCATCAGTGTTCCATCGGTCAGCCCTGGCGTGTGGGCAACCCTCCACCTACTAAACCAAATAGATCCGCATACTATAGCATAGCTGATGAGGTCCCCCCTCTGGTATTACAACCTGCTGCAGTGAGGCAATGTAGATGTATGCCTTGTGATCTGCCCACATCCGGCCGTAGGCGTACAGCATTCCTGCGGCTGGCCAGGGCGCCGCACTACTTGGGCCACCTGTCTAGTAGGTGTGTCATGTAGGTATACCATGATGGGGGCACCATGTGCTGTGGTGGTGGGTGCCAAGGAGCCCTACAGCCTAGGGCAGCAGTCGATCTAAGACCGCAGCCGTAGCCGGGGTAGTTCAGTCTGCAGGTATGTGCAGACGCACATGAAACCGCGGTCCACAAGGATTAGCCATGGTGGCAACACATGCACAGATGGCTGTAGCGGGACATACACACAACCATGCATACAGCACAGGTAGACATACACACACCATAATTAGCTGGCACACACAAGGTGTATGGCGGTAATGGTACACTGCCAGGACAGCAAGGATAGCTGTGTGTTACGATATCCAGCAGATGTCAATACGGTGTTCTGGAATACGGACAGTGCATGGACAATGAGTGGATACGCAACGGACCACAGTCATATGTGTCTCCCGTGCAAATATGTGATACATGGGAAAGACAGCCGTCCATGCTAGAGCAGCAGTATGGCCACAACATAGGTATGTAGATATACAATGACAGAGATACAGACGGACACATGTGGCAGGCCCGGTTGTGTCATGTACACAGCATCACCCCAGCACACCATAGCATGGTGTACGGAGATCACGCCACGGTGGTCGCCACCACAACAGACACACAAGCGGTACACGAACTGCATACCGCCATCCAGAAACACAGGGATGGCGGCAGGATAGGTGTGTTATGCGTAAACCACAAGGCAATATCATATGAACCCATGCAGCTGGGAGCATGGACACACACACACATGTGGCAGGCATGTTGTTTGACCACACACCCACATACCCAAACGCACAAACGCATAACACAGGTATGGAATGTGCTACGGACCACCGAGCACACCACCAGCAGAGGCACATGTACAGGTGGGTGGCAACATCCATAAAGGAATGGCCGCTGATAGCCGAGGTATGTGTTGCGAAGCGTCTAAAAGCTAGTTCATCTGCAGAGGCAGCTGGAAACACACACACACACACACACACACACACACGGAAGGGCCGGGAGTCGAACCTACGCCTATCTACATGATCTCACTACAGTATGAAGCATTTACAGAACGCTACCGAAGTTTACTGAGCACAGCGCTGTCAGAGGCATACTTCTAGGCGGGTGACATCACTTGTAAGACAATAGCCGGCAATAGCCGAGGTATGTGTTGCGGCCGCCTAAAAGCTAGTTTATCTGCAGAGGCAGTTGGAAACACACACACACACACACACACACAGAAGGACCAGGAGTCGAACCTACGCCTATCTACATGATCTCACTACAGTATGAAGCATTTACAGAACGCTACCGAGTTTACTGAGCACAGCGCTGTCAGAGGCATACTTCTAGGCGGGTGACATCACTTGTAAGACAATAGCCGGCAATAGCCGAGGTATGTGTTGCGGCCGCCTAAAAGCTAGTTCATCTGCAGAGGCAGTTGGAAACACACACACACACACACACACACGCAAGGGCCGGGAGTCGAACCTACGCCTATCTACATGATCTCACTACAGTATGAAGCATTTACAGAACGCTACCGAGTTTACTGAGCACAGCGCTGTCAGAGGCATACTTCTAGGCGGGTGACATCACTTGTAAGACAATAGCCGGCAATAGCCGAGGTATGTGTTGCGGAGCCGCCTAAAAGCTAGTTCATCTGCAGAGGCAGCTGGAAACACACACACACACACACACACGGAAGGGCCGGAGTCGAACCTACGCCTATCTACATGATTTCACTACAGTATGAAGCATTTACAGAACGCTGCTACCGAAGTTTACTGAGCACAGCGCTGTCAGAGGCATACTTCTAGGCGGGTGACATCACTTGTAAGACAATAGCCGGCAATAGCCGAGGTATGTGTTGCGCGCCTAAAGCTAGTTCATCTGCAGAGGCAGCTGGAAACACACACACACACACACACACGGAAGGGCCGGAGTCGAACCTACGCCTATCTACATGATTTCACTACAGTATGAAGCATTTACAGAACGCGCCACTGAGTTTACTGAGCACAGCGCTGTCAGAGGCATACTTCTAGGCGGGTGACATCACTTGTAAGACAATAGCCGGCAATAGCCGAGGTATGTGTTGCAGCCGCCTAAAGCTAGTTCATCTGCAGAGGCAGCTGGAAACACACACACACACACACACACACGGAAGGGCCGGAGTCGAACCTACGCCTATCTACATGATTTCACTACAGTATGAAGCATTTACAGAACGCACTACCAAGTTTACTGAGCACAGCGCTGTCAGAGGCATACTTCTAGGCGGGTGACATCACTTGTAAGACAATAGCTGGCAATAGCCGAGGTATGTGTTGCGCGCCTAATAGCTAGTTCATCTGCAGAGGCAGCTGGAAACACACACACACACACACACACACACGGAAGGGCCGGGAGTCGAACCTACGCCTATCTACATGATTTCACTACAGTATGAAGCATTTACAGAACGCGCTACCGAGTTTACTGAGCACAGCGCTGTCAGAGGCATACTTCTAGGCGGGTGACATCACTTGTAAGACAATAGCTGGCAATAGCCGAGGTATGTGTTGCGGAGCGTCTAAAGCTAGTTCATCTGCAGAGGCAGCTGGAAACACACACACACACACACACACACACACACACACACACACACACACACACACAAGGGCCGAGAGTCGAACCTACGCCTACCTACATGAACTCACTACAGCATGAAGCATTTACAGAACGCGCTAACGGGATTACTGAGCACAGCACTGTCAGGAGGCATACCCCTAGGTGGGTGGTATCATCTGCAGAGGCAATGCGTCCGATAGGGAATGAAGACAGAGTGCGCAGTCACGCAGCCTGTTACCATCCCAAGGTGGCCGTACAGTAACACGCTGGGGCTGCACTCGTGCATACCAAATATCTAGTGATCAGTACATCACGACAGGAATACGGATGCACCACATGACACTTTACCCTATGGGAGGGCATCCGTCGTGCAGGATGTAGGCAGCCAATGTGGCATGACAGCCACATATGTGTCACCTGGATGGTCACCATGGCTATACAGGATGCCATTGGCCATGGCTACACGCCCAGTTGCAGACATCGGTGACGACTGTCGGGTGTACCCCCGGGTGTACTGGCCATGCCTCCCACACCTAGCGGTTGCAAAGGGAGACAGACATGCTCACGGGTATCAACGCAGTCGGGCGGTGTGCACTGTCCTGTGTGTCTATCTACACAGCTGCTTACTGGGCATGCTCAGACACTTAGACTCGCACAGAGCAGACATGCATACACATGGAGCAACAGCATGGGTGGCAGAATGTGGACCGTCGTGTGTCCAGCCACACAACAGCAACCCAGCCATGGCACAGACGTGGCCGCTATGGGGATACAGGCATGCACCCGGGTATTACTGCAGTCGGGCATGGTGTGCACTGTACTGTGTGTCCATCTACACAACTGCTTACTGGGCATGCTCAGACACTCAGACTCAGCACAGAGCACACATGCATACACATGGTGCGACAGCATGGGTGGCAGAATGTGGACCGTCATGTGTGTCCGGCCACACAACAGCAACCTAGCCATGGCACAGACGTGGCCGCTATGGGGATACAGGCATGCACCCAGGGTATTACTGCAGTCGGGCGGTGTGTGCACTGTACTGTGTGTCCATCTACACAACTGCTTACTGGGCATGCTCAGACACTTAGACTCGGCACAGAGCACACATGCATACACATGGTGCAACAGCATGGGTGGCAGAATGTGGACCACCGTGTGCCCAGCCACACAACAGCAACCCGCCATGCCACAGACGTGGCCGTCGCAGCGGGGAATATCCAGGTGCAATTAACCATGGGTAGGACCGCCCTACAGTTTGTTGCATGCTACAGACCACCCTCCCAAATCCAGGATACCTGCACAGCCGTCCTGAGGACACTGGTGAGTGTGCATGCTCTCACAACAGCACCGTATTGGGTGACGTCAAGCACCCATACATAGACTGGGAACATTACCCATGACACAACACCCTACGCCACAGGTCCCGGTGTTCATACACGGACCGCTGTGAAACAGCCATGAACCATACCCACTAGGGGACGATACCAGTTCTGCCCATCACACATGGGGAGGAAATGCTCCACACAGGATGTACATCCCTCAATGGTGATGTCAGACCATATAGTGTATCCACTGGTAATCCACATCCTGCACCCAACACTGGCATGGGAGACCTAAGTGAGGACCTCTTCACAGCAAACCACAGACATCATACGACTGGTACCCTACAAGTCCACCATGCCAGTGGTGAACACAGGCCGCACTGCCAACTCCCTTACGAATGCCTTCTCTGAGCACACACAGGGATGTCTGCACCAAGTGATCATGATAACATCAGGACCTTGTCCACCAAAGGTAGGCACATGGTCTGGTGGACCACAGCCACTGACAAACCGTACATCAGCAGTTGGAGCTAATACATGACGGAGCATTATCAGTACCAGGGAAGCCATCACCCATTCATACCAGCTGCCAACATACGGCCACACATACAATCATCCAAGGCCGCTTGTGGTAGTGGTACTGCAGAGGGCACATGAGACAACCATAGGGCCTTCCTCAACTGTGGTAGGGACATGGGTGGGAGCACAGACATGGCCAGAAATGATCCAGAATGGTACAACGGTCACTGCACCCACAGACATTGTCAACAAACCAGCGGACATGTCCCATGCATACATCCACCCCCCACCCCAAGAGGGGACATATCCATCCCACCAGAGTCTAGCCTCGAAACATCTCATATGCCCTGGAGTAATCTGATATCTGTTAGATGGTTAACACAGCACCAATGGGCCCCGATGGTGTCCCTGGCTGTGTGCTACCCAACCTCATTGAGGCCCTCACCCCACACATAAGGCCACTGTCTCATGTTAGCCTTACTACGGGCTAGGTCCCCGCTGGATGGCATATGGCATCTGTGGTCCCACTATGCCAGGGTAGTGCTGTTATGGACTGCAGACATTACCGCCTATCAGCTTGACAAGCCTTGTCTGCAAAGCTGCGGGAGGGCCATACAGGTGCCCATGAATACAAACAGTGGTGTACAGCCAATACCGAACATACCCACAACAACTTAGTCAAGGGCAGATGCTGCCTCCCAAACCTGCTCGCCCTGTCTGGAGCAGTCACCAAGGCCATTGATGGGGTAGGTCGGTTTGCACACACTACCATGCCCTGGTGGGAGCTGCTCAGAACGCACTCCACGTGGGTCTCATGGAAAGGCTCACCAGCGCATATGTGGGGACATAAGTCACACGATGGTTCTCAGAATGGTTGAGGTCACACCACACAGGGTGTGTGTTCCTGGTGCCGTGTCAGACTAAAAGCTGGTCTCGAGTGGAGGCCCACAGGGCTCCGCCCTGGGCCCCTGCCATTCGGCATTCGACCTTACAATGTGCATGCCAACATAGGGGATTGTGGCAGACAAGGTATGCAGATGACTGCACACCGCCACCATACCCAACACCCCATCTGACACGGACATCCACCTAGGGCGCCATACACATGGATAACTGGTGCGAGAGCCATGGCCTGTTGCTACATGCCAGAGAAGGTGCAGACCTACCCAGTGTGAAGGACATGTTTGCCCCAACGTAACATGTAGGTGGTGATCCATTCAACATGGTGGACGCCTTCATGGAAATGGGTACCACACCTGTCAGTAACCTCTGTCAACACACACAATGCCAATGTGGGTGGGAAGACATTCCACTGTGGCCACCTGGTCTGGAAGGAATCACATCCACATCACGGGTGTTCATTGTACCCCTGTACACATCACACACCACAGCAATGATTGCGCATAATGGCACATGTGGGCTGTACCTAACCTGACACCTGCAGCACTCGGAAGGACCACAAACATTCCACGAGGCGGGATAAAGGTGCTGGGACATGTGTCTCACACTGCCCGACCAAGGGGACTCCGCTGTATACCTTCCCAGCACGCCTGCTCTGTGGTGATCTGTGCCTGACATACACAGCCATGTCCAACCTGGGTGACATGGACAGGTTCCACCTCCTAGGCTACCCGCAAACACGGCCACAGAAGCAACTTACACACACCTCACCACAAAGATGACTAGGACGTGCTGGGGGAACAGGGTCAACGCCCAGAGACCCCCTACAACACGGAGAGGATTGCCAGCCCATGTGAAGCAGAGGCCCTGACTGCCTTTGTGCAGGAGTAATCATGACTGGTGGATGTGTGATCATGAGTATGCACCAGGCATCATCTCTGTGTCAGTGCTGGACAGGGGACAGGAGACTGATGGATGTGGTACCCTCATCCTAAGGGGTGTTAGCAGCCACACACAGTCTTGCTAGGTTTACACATGCCGTAGGGCACATAGCCTGGTATGTACATGTGCCTATGTACCTATGTAGGCTCCATGCCGGTTGCGGGTACCTGTGCTATGCTGCTATTGCCAGATGTGCCTGTGGGTACCCCACCACTACACGTGGGGAACTGATAACAGTGCTCCCAGTGGGCACATGCAAGTACACCATAAGTGGCATACGGGTTAACTGAACCAATATGGTGCTACACATGTAACCAACACGCATACTGTGTACACAGAACAATGAATGCTGCACCTGCACTACATGGTATATCTGCTGCATGATGTCAGTGCACAAACCACATCACATACGCACCTGTCACCTGCCATACACAGCCACCACAACATACACATCACATACTATGCAGACACAGGTATCACATACACCTCTCACTATGTTGTCCACCCTGTGCATCAGAATATGTTTGCATAACCAAGCACCAATGGTGTAGCTCACGATTATGTGGCAGAGACTTCATCATATGCACAGGGTGATATGTGTGCCACAGGCATAGGCTGTACCAATGGATGACATCATGTGTGTGCGTAAGGGCCTGTGCATTTACTGGGCATGACTGTGCAGAATGCATGTGGATGTGGTGGAGCCCTACAGTTGTGTTTGCTGTGTGTGGGTATGTGTGTACACAGTTCAGTCATCTGTGATGCCTACACGGGTATACTTGGCAGCCCCAGACTGTACAGTGCAGGTGGTATGGCTCACTGTGTCGCCTGGCGGCGACGTGACCCGTGCCTGCCTGGGGTCGCACGGGCACTACCGGTGGAGGTATAGAGTGGCCACTCTCCGATGACACATGTCCGCTGGAAACGGTCCACGCCGCCCAGGGCCACGCCCACGCGGCCTGCTGTGTCCTGGTGTGGTTGCTGTAGTAGCAGCTGCACTGCTGCTGCTGCCAGCACTGTGTGCGCGGGCCTGGGTGGTGGCACGCACACGCTGACCTGTACTTGGTGGTGTTACTAGCCCACGCCACGCGCCCTATGCCTCACCCCTACCAGGTGTTCCTGCACGGACAGCTCACGCCACGGATGGCCATGCCTCGGTCGAGGATCCCAGCCATCTCACTCAATCTCCTATCCAGAACATCGGCAAGATGCTGTTGGGCATTCGCCAATGACTGGATGTTCTCATTTAAGGAACGGATTGCGGACCTCTGCAGCCTCTGCCCTTCCTGGTTCTGCCGCTCGGCACGCGCCTGCGCCGCCATTACAGTCTGGAACATGCGCCTGGTTATACCAGCTGCTGCACCCTGTATGGGAGGTGTAGGTCTAGCGGTGCTCCTCCCACGAGCAGCACCTGCCACACGCCTGTGTGGCACTCCACCAGTCATTACACTGGCAATGTCGTGTGTACCCGCACCTTCTGCAGCCACCGCACATTCCTGCTCGGTGCCAACAGACGCTGACTGTCCGCCATCTATGGGCAATGGTGTTATGCGGTATGTGTCGGCATCTGAACCGTGTGCGGGATGAAAGGGACGATGTGTGATGTTCTCCAATGGCACAGTGTCTGCCTGTGACGACCCTGCCTGTGCCTCATGCACATGGTCATCACCACTAGTATCTGTGGGGACACTAGCATCAGATGGACCGCAGGAGGGGAATGCACCTACAGCACCTGTCAATACAGAGACATACCGTTACATTACAGACATGCTGACACACACACAGCCACACACACACACACACACACACACACACACACACATGCAGACACACACACGCTGACACACACATGGACACACACACATGCAGACACATCATGCATGTGATATTGCATGTGGCATGCAGCATTCCCACACCACAGCCCAGTGAATGCAGCCCAGACATTAATAGTGGCAGTATGCATACTGCCCTGGAGTGCACACTACAACAGGCAGGTGTCTGTTAGTAGGCATGCAGTACACACATTCATGGTAGTTTGCATGCATCACCGTGATACACCGTGTGGCCACGGGCGAGTTAACAGTACACATGGCTGCCGTCACTATGTCATGTACACCGCAAACATGTGCGGTATCATGTGGACATGTGTCAATGGTGTCCCACCACATGCACCACATCACAACGGATGTCACAGTGCAGTGTTATGTGTACAGTCTACAAATACAATGCATCTGTAACAAGGATGTCTGTGCATGTGTGGTTGGTGTGAGCTGTGTACATAGCTGTGCAGTGTGGAGTACGGGCACTGTGCCACTGCACGGTAGCAGGACACCGTATGTTTCTGTGCGATGCGTGACCTGGACGCATTACATTGCCATGTCTGAAAATCCAGTTCAGCTGCTCAGCAGCACGATATGGTGGACATTGGTGGCACCTCTATTGGCTGGGGACAGTCATTCCATTTCATTGGTGTACCACATCGGATGTCCAGGGGTCCACTACAGTGATGAGCCCACTATGTGTGGACAGGGTGCAACGGTGACTACCCACTGCGGATGTACTGTGTGGCAACATGCCTGTAGGTATCACCCATGGCCTTGTTTGTCTGGGTCATCGACAATTGTGTGTGATGGACCTCGTGCACACGGCCCTGTGGTGGCACATGTGACATACAACCGCATTTCAGTCTGAGGTGTCACATTCCCTACGGCTATGCAGACATTGTGGATGTCTGCTATGTCGCGGCATAGGTCATGTCATGGTGTGACAATGTTGCAGACAGACATCCACGTGCATGGGACATGTCATGTGCCATGTCACAACATGTGCACCCAATGCAGGGGCATAGGTCACAGTGGTAACACCTGTGCTCTGGCCAGATCACAGCTCACTATGTGGTACTGTGTTCATACTGCAGAGGCATACCAATGCATACTACACATGCAGCCATTGTGGAACACCTTCACCATTGTATGCATAGCTGACTGCACATAACACACCAATGGGTTATGTGGTGTCATGCCACTCTATACTAACGGTTGGATCTACTGTACATGGGTGGTGTGTGTGTCGGATGGTGCAACCTGTATACCGTGACTGGGGCACACCCAGGTGTGCATGTCATACCTGGACACATGGGGAATATCAATACACCGTATCATGCCTTTTACTAGCAACAGACTTACCTGTGACAGACCCTTGTCTTTGCGACACGCCAGATGCACCTGTATAGGGATGACACAAAGGTATGCACATTATCCATTACTATCGCCACAGTAAGCATTCTTCATGTCACATCATGCACTCATGTTGTTCGCATGTGCTCTGCACATGTGTGCATACACAACATAGCATACTGTAGTATGCATCCTGTGTGGCCATATACCTGGCATGTGTTGCTATATTATGTATTGTACTATGACACCCACTCCTACGCCGCTTGTCATACAAACATGCAACACTGACTTACCAGGCAGCTCCGAGCTCATTGTTTGGGAGACACCCACCTCCACGATGGACGCGAGGGTTTCAGCGTGTTGTTCCATGGGTGTCCCCAGACCGCCAGGAGCTCCTCCGTGGCTGTGAGTGGGCTGGGTTGGTGGCCCACCACCTGTCCCACCTTGTTGTCTGGCGATTGCAGCGGCACGCTGTCTCGCATGCCGGATTAGGTCTGTGCAGTGCCTGTGGATCTGTTGATATGTGCGGTTGTGGCCGCCCAGGCTGTTCACCCTCCGCGCATATCCTGCCACATCTCCTCCCGTTGTTGTGCCTGCAGTGGCACATGGCTAAATAAGATGTCATAATTATCATGTAGCAATGGTATGATCACCTCGTCTTCTTGTCGGCTAAAGGCAGGCAGCCGGGAACGTGGCATTATCTGTAAGACATAACGATGGTGGCAGGTCACATTTACACTGCTGTTCTGGCATACTGCTGGGAATACATTGCTATGACATGTACAACATCTGCACAGTAATCTCTGCAAGGCATCATGGCAGTGATACAGCCAATGTGTTGCCGCCACACCATTGAGCAGTGGGTGTCATTTCATATCTGTGTGTCACCTCATCACACTGTACACGCACCATGTTGATGTTAGCCTGCTGTGGACATGTGTACCTGTCTACACCTGTGTCCATATCAGTTGGCACGGGTCCCCTTGTGACAACAGTTCTACTGTTCACCTGATGCTGTCTATATGTCAATAGACATCACGCACGCGGGCCATTATGAACATCAGCAGTGGCACTGTACACATACACATGGACACCTGCACATGCATGTGTTGTGCCATGTACATCCACACAGCACTGTATGGGTGTTGGGCAACTTTCCACGGCTCACCTGTGTTGCACATGTGATACACATGGGACAATGTGTAACCATGCCACATTAGCAGGGAAGGTCATGCATAGCATGTACACACGCACATTGTCCACAGCAGCACACAGCACCTGTAACACCACAGGGTGCATCACCGTAACATTACTGCTGTGTATGGTTGATAGTGACAGTGCCTTTTGGCCATCGCACCATGTAGGATCAGGATAGCACATGCAGCCTTGCTGGGCAGGGCTGCATGGTATGGCAAGGTATGCCACCTACATGGCACTGGGATGTGATCCACCTGTCGGGTAATGATATTGGCAGGGTGGCTGTCCATTCCATATGTCATTGCTATGTGTATTTGGACATTACACATGTCTATCACCATGGTGTGGACACTGGCCTTATGCAAGGTAGGCTGCACGCTGCTTGGTGGGGGTGTGTCTGGTGCATGCAGGTATCACACACCCATGCATACACTGTAACCCTGACAGGTGCTATGTGCTGCGATATTGATCTACACAGTGCTGTATGTGGCCACACACTGCTATCCCGCACATGGATGGTTACCTGTCTGACGTGGGTACCACATATGTCTACATCCAGTGCCTGCTGCCACCCCCATGTCTGCTGGTGCACTACACACCGCCATCCCTCCCTCTGGAAACGTGATGTTGGGCACAGCATAGGTATCCATGTATGGGGACAGGGATGTTCACATAGCAGGGGCACTGATGGTATCGCCGATCTGACCATACACATATGACGCACCCATCACACATACAACCCATTCATTATGTTGTGAAGAACAGTGACACAGCTATACCGCTACGCCGAGACATTCACAGGCGCATACACAGATGCATGCACGCCCAGCTTTGGCATGGCCTGGACTATTGGTGTGGTTCGCACATAACGTGTTTGAGTGTGGCTGGCGAGAAGTACTGTGCACATGTCTACACAGTCTGCCTGTTCTACAGTAGGCATCGCTTCTGTGCTGTGCACATATCATATCTGCACATTGTGTTGGTGTCTGTCTATCCACGGGCCAGTGGTGGGACACACAGGGCTATTGTTGAACATATATGCATGCAACCCTGTACTGCTGTACTGCTAGCTTCTCAGGTGCTAATGTGTCATACACATGCACACCATACCCACGGATGTGGTAGTGGGTTGCCACCCGCACCATCTCCTCTTGTGGGTTGCTATCATCCCACACCCTCTTTGTATTGTATGTTCAGGCTATGCACCTGTGTGGGGCTTGTGGGCGCAATGCAGTACTATGTGCCTTTGCACCCATCGCAGAACAAGTCATACAGGTACACTGGCGGCCATACACTGCACAGCTTGATGTTGGCACATCACATGTTGTACACACATAACACATCTCCTGTGGGACATGGTCAAATGTACAGGCATGTCCATCAGTCACATGCCACTACTACCCCTACATGACGGCTATGCAGGACATGTGGCGGTACAGCAACTGTCACATGTGCACCTGCAATGCCCCCTACCTGCATCACGTGGTACTGCCTGTGGGTATGTGCGCCTGCACCCATGCTATGGCCATAGATGACAGTTGTACATCGATATGTGCAACATACCTCATTGGGAGTTCTCATGTGCACATGTTCAACATGTCAACGCATTGTTTGTGTCTGTCAGACAGTCATTGTTGTGCATGGTTTACATGGCAGCCATGGCACACTGTGTCTGATTCCACGCACTTCATTGGGCTACCAGCATTGTACATTATCACGGCACATTCCAGCCATCACATAGCCATCCTAGATGACAGTGGGAGGTGTTCTGCCATGTGCACATATGTCACACAGTACGAGGGTGACTGACACACATTCTCAGGACAGGGTTCTGACTGCTGTGGATGTGTGTGATGCTGTCGACGACCATGACTGCACCAGATGGTGTCATCTGGATGTGTAACATTCACAACACACACCTACCTTCACATAGCAACACATCATCCACAAGGATGGACATCCCTGCATGAACACTGTATGCAGTATGTCTGTATGACCACTGCATGCACCACTGGTAGCCACCAGCATGGCTGCCAACAGCGGCAGTGTGTATCCTGTGTGAACATGGGTTACACCATTCACAACACACCTGTGTCAGATGTCCCTGTTGTGTGTCACAGTGCAGTTCCACACATCATGTAACAGTATGCATCATGCACCGTATGTTGCAGACATGTGAACGGCTGTGCAAGTCAACATATGCACACATGACACATCACCTGGTACAACATGTCTGTCTTACCACATGCTATTGTGACCACCCTGTGATGACATTGTACAGGCTACGTGGAATGGGACATCTGATGGCTCAATGGTGTATTCACCCTCTGGGTGTGTGTCTAGCCGAGTGTACAGTAGGCAGTGGTCTGCACACAGGATACTGTACATTTGCCTACTCTGTCACTGCGACTGTTGACTATGATCATACTGTACTTATGCAGGCATGTGGTATTGATCCAGTATGACAGTCATGGTCAACCACAGTACTGTGGCACACATGACCCGCGGACATCTGCCTAGGGTGTGGGGCCCACATGTCCATCTTCACATGCTATGCTGCCTCTGCAGCAGTGTCACATGTCTGTCGCCAGCAGGGCTGTCACAGGCAGGCACGGCATGCAGTGATGTGTGACAATGCTTGCACCCCCCACTGTGCTGTACACATGCACTGCACACACAGTAAGGCATGCCTGACATTAATCTGCGGTGCCTGGGACCTGCCTCCATGCTCTACAGAGCACACCTGCCGTCCAGATTGTACACAGATCATACCTCCCAGGCACATACCTGACTGCAACACACACAGGTGAGTGGATCCCACATCACACAGTGATTTACACACATACTGTATGTTTTTCTAAGACAAATGCATCATAGGTACTCCATGTTCGGACACCCATGTTTGTGACCGCTAGACACATTGTGACACGTGACGGTGAGTACACTGTACACCACAGGTTACATGCTGGCTGTGTTATCATACTGTACATTGCACCTCGGACAGTTGCTACTGCCATGTGCTGACAGCAACACGCACTTCCCTAGTATGGACTCCCATGTACCCACACATGCTTGGCCATGCACTACACATAGCTGGGTGACACATTAAACAAGACATACCATACCTACACTACCCTTGGCATGCACCATACCTCCATGTGTCTGTGTGCTATACCTACAGACATCCCCTCTGGTTGATGGACATATATGCTTTGCCGCCCTGCTAGCCACACCCTGGACACACACCCATTGCAGCATACATGGTACATGTGCTCAACAGCCGGTACTACCAACATCTGCTGACGGGGTAGTTAATGGCATGGCACCCCGCAGACGGACAGTATACATGACTATGCTGACACATATCACAATGCACTTCCGCTACATGTACGCACTGGTAGGGACCATGCTATTCCACACAGAGACATGGTGGTACTGGCCTTTTCACAGATGCCACGGTGGTATGCATGTTCCATGCACATGTGCTGTATGGGCGCATGTGCAGGCTGTTGCACGGTGGGTATGTTCAAATGTGTGTGGTGCATCACTTGACAGTCATGGTGTGTCCTCGTGGTCCATCACATACCCACAGCTAGCTACCTACACATGACCACCATACTTTGCAGTGTGGGCCCTCACGCAGTGTGGTGGTATGTCTGTGTTGTTTGGCTACATCCACATTCAATGTAGCATACGACAGTCACCCAGGCATTGCCGACAGAGATGTTGTTGGCAACATGCCAGCCAATGGGATACCTACCAATAATATACACTCTCACTCACTACAGGGTTCCAATCCATACATGGACATCGCATTGTCCCTGTGGACACATACATGGTACTGCCATGCACACATTATGTCCTCGGACACTGTCCCAATGTCACCTCCAATCTCCATAGCTGTTATATCCCGCCAAACTGGTTGTTATGTGTCTCTGCAGCAGCCCACTGAATTAACTGCTAGCCCATTCATGGACGCTGTGTACCTTGACCACCACACCACCGCATCTATCACACTACACATGGGTGGTAGTGCATTGCACGTGTGGGACTGCATTCATACAGACATGACTGCACCATTCGGTATGGCACTGGGGCACATCCTCACATACATGCTTCACACACTCATTGACGACTTCCATGCCTTTACTGGCACCCTTGTTGGGCCTGTGTGCCACAGCACACCACATCCACATGATGGCCACCTGTCATACCATTGCATGGGTGGTTGGTGTAGTACAGAGGGTAACAGATCAGACATTATCCCCACATTGCCCTTCAGCACCATTCCACATTCTGGTATTGGCAATGTACACATCCACCATCACATCATACCCTGTGTCTCAGGATGTTAGGCTATGTGACTCCTGGACAGGTCACACAGTGGTGCAAGCATATCATGCTACCTACGACATGTAAGGTACATGTGGCATTACACAGTCCTCAGTCATGTGTCCCCTCATGTTCACTATTTGCTTACATACACAACATGCTGTCACGGAGTAATGTCCATGTCTACATGTCCCACATCTACATACCTGGCAGCATTCTAGCTCCACCAGCTCATACTGCTAACAACCATACAGGTGTCGGTGTGGCAGATATATCGTAGATGTCATTGTGTCAGATACATCACAGATGGTGCATACACATCACCTTTGCATAGCGACAGTCATCCACTGGGTATCACGTGGATACTGTCCCTATACATGCATATCACATTGTACATGGTTGCTGTACACACACATGCCCCACATGGTGCTGTGGTTGCCATATTCCACTGTGGCGTGGGTACACATCTGCAGGGCCACACATATCTGGACTATGTGTGTTGCTGGGACATTGGTAGCCTTTGTACTTGTGCCATACACACATCTACACACGGGCAGGGTTACTATAACACATTCGTGGTGTGCCTTCCACAATGGCTACAACTTTCCATGTCACAGTATAGTCATGCCGATGTATACCAGGCTCAGACAGTTTACATATGCAGATGACAGACGGGAACACATCTGTACTCATCTGCATACCACTTACACAGTGGTGTCATGTACTCTGCCATGGGCCATGTCCTCCTCAGATTACTGATGCATGTAGCACTCCTACATGGCGCTTGCAGTGGGCAGGGTGAATGAAGCAGTCATGCATATGTGCACACAAGCCACATTGCTTAGCCTGGGCTTCTGTTTACCTACACAGACTAGACACACACCATGCTGTAGAACATAGGTCCTGTGCACATCCCACAGGGACACACTGTGGCACTGGTCATGTGATAGCTCCCTTGCTGATAGGGTGACACATACACATGGGACCACCACAACAGCAGTACTGTGTAGACATGCAGTTGACATCCACCTTTGCTGTCCAGTGGACAGTACCATGGGGCTGGCACGACTGTGTACATTGCACATGTGTTTACACATGGACCTGCCAGACATCATTGTTGCACACATTGCACCTGCTACAGATAGCTTGGACATGGTTACTTGATGTTCCTTCCATTTTGGGTGGCTATTCTGCTACTGCTCTGTCCCATATCTGCAGGCCATACATATCCTGTTAATGTACATAACACTAGGCCATACGTCCATCATGCATGCTATGCCTGTGATACTGTGTATAATGTCTGAACGTATCCATCATGATAGCTTTACATTATACATACTTGACATGGTCACCCCTACTGCGAGGCATACGGCACGCCGGCACACATTACGCATGACATCGACAATATCTGCCCATACACATGTGTGCTGTGACACTATACATACATGTCCTATCCCCTGCTGTGGCACTTCATTGTTGGACATCCACTGCCAGCATCAGCGTGGGTGGTGGCATTGTTCTGTGTTTTAAATCACGATGGCACCCCTTGGCCTATCCCAGCTGTGTACATGATGTCCCACTGCTGTGCACACGGTGTCCACAGTGGTTGGTATACTCAGCAGGTTAACACTACATAACCACCTTTCACCACTCTCTCCTTTATGGACAGGTATCTTTACTGACAAACACCGCTCACATACAGTGCCGATTCGCATACATATCATGCTACACACCAGTACATCTCGTGGGTTCTACATATCTTTCCTGTATTGCTTTCCGTATTCCGCTTGTGTCTCGCTACTGACAAGTGATCGGCTCTTGTAGGAATAACGCCTTTGTTCGGTATGAACATACAGTTTGACTATCCTGGGAGTCTTCCTTATATCCGCCGTCACCCTGCATGTGGGTTCATCACACCAATAGCTGTTCCTCGGTGTGTACTTATGCGCATATCACCTGTGCATCTCCTCCATTCGTACGGTACTCGTCGGAACTAGGCCATGGTTCATTCACCGTCTGGGCGCTGCTTATCTGCACTAACTTCGTGGGAATGGTATGTATTGTGTTATATTATGTGTGACTACAACCGCTATGTGTGGCGCCAGGTACATTTGGCTGTGGTGTTAGCCTTGGATTGTGTGTGTTGGGTATGGTATTATGTTCCACATGTGGGTGTCCATGTCCTGCCGGCGCCTGTCGATGGCGCTTTGCATTCTGATGTGTAACATAGCTCTTGTATTCCTGTACACAACGGATGCAGGTATGCATCCGCTGCTGATAGTGGTTCCCACGCTTGATGTTGCGGGTATGCCGCTGTCATTAACTGCCTGTATGTTTTTGCTGCTATTTCGGATTGTATCCCTTTGATATGTGCGATGGGGTATATCGGCGGCTGTGGGTGACGGGTACGGGTTGTGGGCCTTGCATTTGTACATACACGGTATGCTTCTGTGTGTGCTCCATCCCTGCCTGGGGAGTTACAAGTTACCTGTCTGTTGTTCTAGGAGTGTAGGTTTTGTTGATGTCGCCTGCTGTCGGTACCGCCTGCTTGTGTGCTTCCTGCATGTATTCCGCCGCCACATCGGTAGTATATCTGCAGCTGTTCGTACGTGCCGACTATCCCTTGGCATTTTGTCACGGATATTTACGGTCATTGTGGTCCTGTAGTTGGGACGGCCTGTATGTTACCGTTGCCACCTATTCGGTGGCGCATTGCTTGTTTAACACTCGTGAGAACACACAGCGGTGTTTACGGACGATACGTGTCCACGATCGGTGCCGGGTAGCACATGCGATTTCCGCGGTACATAACTATTGCTGCGTAACGCTGCCGATATATCGTATTGGAATTAACATGTCGGCGCCATACATACGGTGATGGTTTGTACATGCGCCCTTTGCATGTCATGTTGGCTATACTCCTGTGGTACATTCTGGGACATTTTCGATTTGCATCGCTTTTACGCCGCCACGCCTAGCCAGTGAGGAGCTCTCAGTACTACTTTGTGGGTACTGCTATACATACGCCTGTGGTTCCTATACTGTATGCCTACACATGTTATTCCACTCCGCCTGTCACATGCCACCTACATACACATTTTATAGTGTCACACACATTACACTGGCACAGCGGAACACACGACACCCTCACCTCACACATAGACATACTGCCGCTTTCGCAAGGGCGGTTGCACACCGTACCTACGCTGACCACATCGCCGGGGCGGTGTCTACCTCCGCCTCATATCCTAAGAATATTACACGCATTACGTCCTGTTACTGTATCGTGGCCTGGCGATCATGCCGAAGGGCGAATATGGATTTAGGTGGGTTGAGCTTTCCATGGGTGGCGCTCCCTGCTCTGTCCCCCCTCCCCGATAGTCGGGTTGTCGCTCAGTATGTTTACTATGTTGAGAGTTCGCATCTTACTGCATCTGTAACCTTGCATCCCTGTGATTCCCTGTTTAACTTGTTGTACTTTATATCTGTGTATGTGTACATATATTTCTACGTGTGTAATGATATCTATATCCATATTTGTGTATGCACATATGTACATATGTAGACACCTTGCGCGAACGTGGCAGCATACGGCTACGCCTGCTGTCGGACCCGCTGCGGGTTGAGGTGTTGGCGCTCCATGCCCGCTGGCTGTTGGTTGTGCAGTGTTTGGGTGCTACCTATGTTGGAGTCACACATGGGACCGCCCATACAGTACACATTACGGGCGGACATGTTTGTGTGCCGCCCATTTCACTGTGTGTGCAGGTAGGGAGGTGTCAGTCCATGGGGCCTACGCTGTCAGAGTATGTGCTATACGCTCCTCTTGCCAAGGCATAGGCATATTGGGTACGCCCGCCTGCCTACTGGGGCTGGCACAGTGTGTTCATGCCGCTCAACGCCCTGTGCCTGTGCTTGCCTTGGCAGTTGTGGCGGGCTTGGTGGCCCTACACCATTATGTTCCTGCGCAGCTGTTTCCGCAGGATCATATTATGTAGCATAGCACATACTATGAATATGTGGGCACATGTGCCTGGAGAGTACTGCAAGGCTCCACCAGATGTATCCAAGCACCGAACCGTGATTTCAACATCCCAAACACACGCCTATGATTATTCTGGTTTGTGCGGTGCCTCATTATGGCGCTCTTGCATGTGTGTGTGTGCATTTCTGATGGGTGTGATCATCCACGGCTCCAATGCGTAGCCAGCATCCCCCACAAGGTGACCTTGTGTGATGTCCCCTGGCTAATACCTGATACAGCTGTGAGGCATGCCAGATATGGGAGTCGTGGTAGCTTCCGGGCTGCCAGCACACACATCCATGATAATGCCCCGCGCATTGCACACCACCTGGCAATTGATGGAGGGGAATCCCTTGCGGTTTATGTAGCGCCTACCCTGCTCACCGGTGGTGACTTGATTTCTATGTGCATAGTCTATCGCACCCAGTACCTCCGGTATTGTGCCACACGGTGGAAGTGGCGATATTGCTAGCCAACTCCTCCTGAGATCTGGGGAAGTATATATACTCATGGGCATGTCAGAACATGGCATCCAGAAACTGGTGTAGTACCCTGGATGCTGATGCCTGTGAGATGCCCATTATATCCCCGTTGGCCTTTGAAAGGTACCTGTTGCCAGTATTCGCAAGCTTACACATACCTTTGTGTCCACTGGGATGGGCTCCCTCTGTTGTCTCTTGTTCTCAGGCTTGGCCGGCACAGCTCCACTATTTGCTGTAACGTGTCCCTGTCCACCCTGTAACGCTCTACTATCTCCAGGTCTTGCAGCCCCTGGTAGGTCACCCTTGGTCTGAACACTCTCCTTCTCCTCTGAGGCCTCCGTAGTTGTCGGCACCCTCCTCCGCAACTCCGCCTGTCTCTAACACATGCTGATGCATCACGCCACGCAGCACCCAACATATACATTTTAAAAGTTCCCGTGTGTTTACACCGTAGGCGCAGCGCTTGGGAATTCAAGCTGTGTGTTGTGTGCATTCCCACTTTATAGTGTTGTGCTGTACACCCGGTGATGTCATTGGGTGTGTCTGCTGCCGTATCTGTGGGTTATCTACCGTGTTTTACCATTGGCACTGCAACGCTGTTGCCTTTGGTGTTACATTACACTTGCCTGCATTGGTTTAGCTTTACACCTTACTTTACTGTTTCTGCACGCTGCACCTACTATTTACGGAGTGCATCCTGCAGGCACATGACATGTCATGCATTTTGTCTGCCGCCGCTATGCTAACTCTCTCCTTGGCTGTGCTGTATCGGTTCTTCGCTCTTTGCATTTCTGCAACATCCACTACTTTCTTTGCATTCATATTCCTCCCTTTCCCGCTTTGCAGATTTCTGCATGCAGAGTTGTCAGCTGCCGATTGCCCTCCGGTTGATTGGTGTTAATTGCTCATTACGACTCCAATTACACTGCTTCCGCATTTCCTCATATTCTCCGCATCACCTTCCTGTATCCATGGTTGTTGACGGGCGGCCACATGACTGGTTTGGGGAACGAGTCATCCTCGTGCACATGCATCTGTGCGCATTGTATACTCTCAGCGATCTATTTCCTCACACGCCGTCCTGATGCTGTGATGTGCATTGTACAGCCCAGGTTTGCTGGGCTCCAATGTGCTTCCTCCTACAGCGCACACCCCTCTGCGATTGACAGGTATTCCCTCTAGGCCACTCCTCGGTGTTTTACCGCTGCCGCTTGGTGCAGCCTTACCGGCGGGGTTTTGCGATTCAGTATTATCTGCCTCATTTGCATGGCATTGACTACTAATACATGGTTACGGCGCCAGACACCGACGCCACTCCTTGGCAACCCTTGGGCTGTGGTTGTGGCTTTCCATTCATACTATGGTGTATTGTGGCTGTGATGCTGATGTGTCTTATACTGCTCTTTTATGGCATTGTCATATTACTTCATTGTTCCTCACCTTCCGGACATGTCCTGGGGTTCTGCTGTGGTTTTTGGCGCATACGACATTTATGTCGCTATTTACATTTTCTGCAGGTTTTCCTTTGACATTCTCGGTTTCTTTCCACATTGCCATGTTGCACCACTATGACACATGACGCTGGCAGCCTTCCGCTACTCCTATGTCATGTTTGGATATATGTAAACCGCTTTTTTGGTTTACATTGCCGCGTTGTTATGCTACGCCCGCGCCACTTCGTGAATCGCTACTTGCCTTCATTTGCATGGTGCAACACCGCACATGGGGTATTTAACATACCTACGCCGGAGGCGGCGCGAACTCGCGCACGCCGCTGATGCACGGGTTTGATCGCACCTGAATCGCCGGCGGCCATGTCTGGCATTGTGGCGCTACGCCATGCGTGCGCCTGGCGAAGGTTCATGAATCCCGGGCATGACTAGCCAAAGTTTCTCGTGGAGACAGGCAGTTCAATAGCAATAGATTAGGTAAAGGAGCAGAATTAAGCCATTTGTTATGCTGTGTTATTTAGAAGAAAGATTATTGTCCCACAATATTGTAAATTAGATTTGCATTCAGACTTATTTTAAAAAAATGATTTTCTCTTTTTTTTTAGGGGGGGGTTATAATATAGTCACAATCACAGGTTATTTTGTTTTATTATAACTTGCCTTTGTTTTACTTTAGGTTTGCTATGGTGTTCAGTTTGAAAGTGGGGTTGCTTAATTATAGTTTAGTACTATTTATGTGCAAAGTACGCTTATACATGCATACTGTCTGCTAGGTGGACTGAAGTTATAATTGGCCATGTTTCAGTAAATGGATGGAGTCTGATAGTGGTGCACATACTGCAGCCCAGAAAGTTAATTACATAGAAGCAAAGAAACAGTAGCTCATGAGTACATTTTAAAACATTAACCATGCATTAACAGTTAATTTCCTTGAAGGGGTATTTCTTGGTTTGAGATGAAAATGTGTCTCTGCAGCAGCCCACTCAATTAACTGTTAGCCCTTTCATGGGCGTTGTGTACCTTGACCACCACACCACCGCATCTATCACACTACACATGGGTGGTAGTGCATTGCACGTGTGGGACTGCATTCATACAGACATGGCTGCACCATTCAGTATGGCACTGGGGCACATCCTCACATACATGCTTCACACACTCATTGACGACTTCCATGCCTTTACTGGCACCCTTGTTGGGTGTCTGTGTGCCACAGCACACCACATCCACATGATGGCCACCTGTCATACCATTGCATGGGTGGTTGGTGTAGTACAGAGGGTAACAGATCAGACATTATCCCCACATTGCCCTTCAGCACCATTCCACATTCTGGTATTGGCAATGTACACATCCACCATCACATCATACCCTGTGTCTCAGGATGTTAGGCTATGTGACTCCTGGACAGGTCACACAGTGGTGCAAGCATATCATGCTACCTACGACATGTAAGGTACATGTGGCATTACACAGTCCTCAGTCATGTGTCCCCTCATGTTCACTATTTGCTTACATACACAACATGCTGTCACGGAGTAATGTCCATGTCTACATGTCCTACATCTACATACCTGGCAGCATTCTAGCTCCACCAGCTCATACTGCTAACAACCATACAGGTGTCGGTGTGGCATATATATCGTGTAGATGTCATTGTGTCAGATACATCACAGATGGTGCATACACATCACCTTTGCATAGCGACAGTCATCCACTGGGTATCACATGGATACTGTCCCTATACATGCCTATCACATTGTACATGGTTGCTGTACACACACATGCCCCACATGGTGCTGTGGTTGCCATATTCCACTGTGGCGTGGGTACACATCTGCAGGGCCACACATATCTGGACTATGTGTGTTGCTGGGACATTGGTAGCCTTTGTACTTGTGCCATACACACATCTACACACGGGCAGGGTTACTATAACACATTCGTGGTGTGCCTTCCACAATGGCTACAACTTTCCATGTCACAGTATAGTCATGCCGCGATGTATACCAGGCTCAGACAGTTTACATATGCAGATGACAGACGGGGAACACATCTGTACTCATCTGCATACCACTTACAGTGGTGTCAAGTACTCTGCCATGGGCCATGTCCTCCGCATTACTGATGCATGTAGTACTCCTACATGACGTTTGCAGTGGGCAGGGTGAATGAAGCAGTCATGCATATGTGCACACAAGCCACATTGCTTAGCCTGGGCTTCTGTTTACCTACACAGACTAGACACACACCATGCTGTAGAACATAGGTCCTGTGCACATCCCACAGGGACACACTGTGGCACTGGTCATGTGATAGCTCCCTTGCTGATAGGGTGACACATGACCACCACAACAGCAGTACTGTGTAGACATGCAGTTGACATCCACCTTTGCTGTCCAGTGGACAGTACCATGGGGGGTGGCGCGACTGTGTACATTGCACATGTGTTTACACATGGACCTGCCAGACATCATTGTTGCACACATTGCACCTGCTACAGATAGCTTGGACATGGTTACTTGATGTTCCTTCCATTTTGGGTGGCTATTCTGCTACTGCTCTGTCCCATATCTGCAGGCCATACATATCCTGTTAATGTACATAACACTAGGCCATACGTCCATCATGCATGCTATGCCTGTGATACTGTGTACAATGTCTGAACGTATCCATCATGATAGCTTTACATTATACATACTTGACATGGTCACCCTACTGCGAGGCATACGTGCATCGTGCACATTACGTATGACATCGACAATATCTGCCCATACACATGTGTGCTGTGACACTATACATACATGTCCTATCCCCTGCTGTGGCACTTCATTGTTGGACATCCACTGCCAGCATCAGCGTGGGTGGTGGCATTGTTCTGTGTTTTAAATCACGATGGCACCCTTGGCCTATCCCAGCTGTGTACATGATGTCCCACTGCTGTGCACACGGTGTCCACAGTGGTTGGTATACTCAGCAGGTTAACACTACATAACCACCTTTCACCACTCTCTCCTTTATGGACAGGTATCTTTACTGACAAACACCGTTCACATACAGTGCCGATTCGTCATACATATCATCGTTACACACCAGTACATCTCGTGGGTTCTACATACCTTTCCTGTATTGCTTTCCGTATTCCGTTTGTGTCTCGCTACTGACAAGTGATCGGCTCTTGTAGGAATAACGTCTTTGTTCGGTATGAACATACAGTTTGACTATCCTGGGAGTCTTCCTTATATCCGTCGCCACATAGCTGTTCCTCGGTGTGTACTTATGCGCATATCACCTGTGCTTCTCCTCCATTAAATGCGGTACCGGAACTAGGCCATGGTTCATTCATCGTCTGGGCGTTGGTTATCTGCACTACCTTCGTGGGGATGGTATGTATTGTGTTATATTATGTGTGACTACAATCGCTATGTGTGGCGTCAGGTACATTTGGCTGTGGTGTTAGCCTTGGATTGTGTGTGTTGGGTATGGTATTATGTTCCACATGTGGGTGTCCGTGTCCTGCCGGCGTCTGTCGATGGCGTTTTGCATTCTGATGTGTAACATAGCTCTTGTATTCCTGTACACAACGGATGCAGGTATGCATCCGCTGCTGATAGTGGTTCCCACGGGATGTTGCGGGTATGCCGCTGTCATTAACTGCCTGTATGTTTTTGCTGCTATTTCGGATTGTATCCCTTTGATATGTGCGATGGGGTATATCGGGTACGGGTTGTGGGCCTTGCATTTGTACATACACGGTATGCTTCTGTGTGTGCTCCATCCCTGCCTGGGGAGTTACAAGTTACCTGTCTGTTGTTCTAGGAGTGTAGGTTTTGTTGATGTCGTCTGCTGTCGGTACCGCCTGCTTGTGTGCTTCCTGCATGTATTCCTCCGTCACATCGGTAGTATATCTGCAGCTGTTCGTAGGTGCCGACTATCCCTTGGCATTTTGTCACGGATATTTACGGTCATTGTGGTCCTGTAGTTGGGACGGCCTGTATGCTACCGGTTGCCACCTATTCGGGTGTCGATTGCTTGTTTAACACTCGTAGAACACACAGCGGTGTTTACGGGACGATATGTGTCCACGATCGGTGCCGGGGTAGCACATGCGTATTTCCGCGGTACATAACTATTGCTGCGTAACGTTGCCGATATATCGTATTAGAATTAACATGTCGGCGCCATACATACGGTAATGGTTTGTACATGCGTCCTTTGCATGTCATGTTGGCTATACTCCTGTGGTACATTCTGGGACATTTTCGATTTGCATCGTTTTACGTCGCCACACGCCTAGCCAGTGAGGAGCTCTCAGTACTACTTTGTGGGTACTGCTATACATACGCCTGTGGTTCCTATACTGTATGTCTACACATGTTATTCCACTCCGCCTGTCACATGCCACCTACATACACATTTTATAGTGTCACACACATTACACTGGCACAGCGGAACACACGACACCCTCACCTCACACATAGACATACTGCCGCTTTCGCAGGGATGGTTGCACACAGTACCTACGTTGACCACATCGCCGGCGGCGGTGTCTACCTCTGCCCTCATATCTTAAGAATATTCCACGCACATGTCCTGTTACTGTATCGTGGCCTGGCGATCATCCCGAATGGCGAATATGCATTTAGGTGGGTTGACCTTTCCATGGGTGGCGTTCCCTGCTTGTCCACCCTCCCGGATAGTCGGGTTGTCGTTCAGTATGTTTACTATGTTGAGAGTTCGCATCTTACTGCATCTGTAACCTTGCATCCCTGTGATTCCCTGTTTAACTTGTTGTACTTTATATCTGTGTATGTGTACATATATTTCTACGTGTGTAATGATATCTATATCCATATTTGTGTATGCACATATGTACATATGTAGACACCTTGCGCCGAACGTGGCAGCATACGGCTATGCCGTCTGCTGTCGGACACGCGTCTTGATTGAGGTGTTGGCGTTCCATGCTCCGCTGGCTGTTGGTTGTGCAGTGTTTGGGTGCTACCTATGTTGGAGTCACACATGGGACCGCTCATACAGTACACATTACGGGCGGACATGTTTGTGTGCCGTCCATTTCACTGTGTGCAGGTAGGGAGGTGTCAGTCCATGGGGCCTACGCTGTAAGAGTATGTGCTATACGTTCCCTCTTTGCCAAGGCATAGGCATATTGGGTACGCCTCCGTCTGCCTACTGGGGCTGGCACAGTGTGTTCATGGCACTGAACGCCCTGTGCCTGTGCTTGCCTTGGCAGTTGTGGCGGGCTTGGTGGCCCTACACCATTATGTCCCTGCGGCAGCTGTTTCCGCAGGATCATATTATGTAGCATAGCACATACTATGAATATGTGGGCACATGTGCCTGGAGAGTACTGCAAGGCTCCACCAGATGTATCCAAGCACCGGAACCATGATTTCAACATCCCAAACACACGCTCTATGATTATTCTGGTTTGTGCGTGTGCCTCATTATGGCGTTCTTGCATGTGTGTGTGTGCATTTCTGATGGGTGTGATCATCCACGGCTCCAATGCATAGCCAGCATCCTCCACAAGGTGACCTTGTGTGATGTCCCCCCTGGTGAATACCTGATACAGCTGTGAGGCATGACAGATATGGGAGTCGTGGAAGCTTCCGGGGCTGCCAGCACACACATCCATGATAATGCCCTGCGCATTGCACACGACCTGGCAATTGATGGAGGGGAATCCCTTGCGGTTTATGTAGCGTCTACCCTGCTCACCGGGTGGTGACTTGATTTCTATGTGCGTACAGTCTATCGCACCCAGTACCTCCGGGTATTGTGCCACACGGTGGAAGTGGCGCATATTGCTGGCCAACTCCTCCTGAGATCTGGGGAAGTATATATACTCATGGGCATGTCGTAACATGGCATCCAGAAACTGGTGTAGTACCCTGGATGCTGATGCCTGTGAGATGCCCATTATATCCCCAGTTGGCCTTTGAAAGGTACCTGTTGCCAGTATTCGCAAGCTTACACATACCTTTGTGTCCACTGGGATGGGCTCCCCTCTGTTGTCTCTTGTTCTCAGGCTTGGCCGGCACAGCTCCACTATTTGCTGTAACGTGTCCCTGTCCACCCTGTAACGCTCTACTATCTCCAGGTCTTGCAGCCCCTGGTAGGTCACCCTTGGTCTGAACACTCTCCTTCTCCTCTGAAGCCTCTGGTAGTTGTCGGCACCCTCCTCCGCAACTCCGTCTGTCTCTAACACATGCTGATGCATCACGGCCACGGCAGCACCCAACGTATACATTTTAAAAGTTCCCCGTGTGTTTACACCGTAAGGTGCAGCGTTTGGGAATTCGCACTGTGTGTTGTGTGCATTCCCACTTTATAGTGTTGTGCTGTACACCCGGTGATGTCATTGGGTGTGTCTCTGCTGCCGTATCTGTGGGTTATCTACCATGTTTTACCGTTGGCACTGCAACGCTGTTGCCTTTGGTGTTACATTACACTTGCCTGCATTGGTTTAGCTTTACACCTTACTTTACTGTTTCTGCACGTTGCACCTACTATTTACGGGAGTGCATCCTGCAGGCACATGACATGTCATGCATTTTGTCTGCCGCCGTTATGCTAACTCTCTCCTTGGCTGTGCTGTATCGGTTCTTCGCTCTTTGCATTTCTGCAACATCCACTACTTTCTTTGCATTCATATTCCTCCCCTTTCCCGTTTTGCAGATTTCTGCATGCAGAGTTGTCAGCTTCCAGCGATTGCCCTCCGTTGTTTGATTGGTGTTAATTGCTCATTACGACTCCAATTACACTGCTTCCACATTTCCTCATATTCAACGCATCACCTTCCTGTATCCGTGGTTGTTGACGGGGCGGCCGTCACATGACTGGTTTGGGGAACGTAGTCATCCTCGTGCACATGCATCTGTGCGCGCATTGTATACTCTCAGCGCATCTATTTCCTCACACGCCGGTCCTGATGCTGTGATGTGCATTGTACAGCCCAGGTTTGCTGGGCTCCAATGTGCTTCCTCCTACAGCGGCACACCCCTCTGCAATTGACAGGTATTCCCTCTAGGCCACTCCTCGGTGTTTTACCGCTGCGTCGTTTGGTGCAGCCTTACGCCGGAGGGGTTTTTGCGATTCAGTATTATCTGCCTCATTTGCATGGCATTGACTACTAATACATGGTTACGGCGCCAGACACCGACGCCACTCCTTGGCAACCCTTGGGCTGTGGTTGTGGCTTTCCATTCATACTATGGTGTATTGTGGCTGTGATGCTGATGTGTCTTATACTGCTCTTTTATGGCATTGTCATATTACTTCATTGTTTCTCACCTTCTGCGGACATGTCCTGGGGTTCTGCTGTGGTTTTTGCGTACATGACATTTATGTCATTATTTACATTTTCTGCAGGTTTTCCTTTGACATTCTCGGTTTCTTTCCACATTGCCATGTTGCACCACTATGACACATGACGTTGGCAGCCTTCCGTTACTCCTATGTCATGTTTGGATATATGTAAACCGTTTTTTTTGGTTTACATTGCTGTGCTGTTATGCTACGCCTGCGCCACTTCGTGAATCGCTACTTGCCTTCATTTGCATGGTGCAACACCGTACATGGGGTATTTAACATACCTACGCCGGAGGCGGCGCAACTCCGGCGTACGCCGCTGATGCACGTGGGTTTGGATCGTACCTGAATCGCTCGGCGACCATGTCTGGCATTGTGGCGCCTACGCCATGTGTGCGCCTGGCGCAAGGTTCATGAATCCCGGGGCATGACTAGCCAAAGTTTCTCGTGGAGACAGGCAGTTCAATAGCAATAGATTAGGTAAAGGAGCAGAATTAAGCCATTTGTTATGCTGTGTTATTTAGAAGAAAGATTATTGTCCCACAATATTGTAAATTAGATTTGCATTCAGACTTATTTTAAAAAAATGATTTTCTCTTTTTTTTTAGGGGGGGGTTATAATATAGTCACAATCACAGGTTATTTTGTTTTATTATAACTTGCCTTTGTTTTACTTTAGGTTTGCTATGGTGTTCAGTTTGAAAGTGGGGTTGCTTAATTATAGTTTAGTACTATTTATGTGCAAAGTACGCTTATACATGCATACTGTCTGCTAGGTGGACTGAAGTTATAATTGGCCATGTTTCAGTAAATGGGATGGAGTCTGATAGTGGTGCACATACTGCAGCCCAGAAAGTTAATTACATAGAAGCAAAGAAACAGTAGCTCATGAGTACATTTTAAAACATTAACCATGCATTAACAGTTAATTTCCTTGAAGGGGTATTTCTTGGTTTGAGATGAAAATGTGTCTCTGTGTTTTCAGTAGCCTTCAGGAAGGTGGATGGTAAGGCACTTTTAAATCATTTGTTTACTGTCTACAGCTGAAAGAGAAAAAAAATAAGACAAAGTAAGAAATTGTTTAGTAGCGAAGGAGCTGTGTATAACAATAAAGAGGGGTGAAAGGATAAGAAATACATTAAAAAAATGTGTACGTGTGTGTCTGTGTGTGTGTGTGTGTGTGTGTGTGTGTGTGTGTGTGTGTGTGTGTGTGTGTGTGTGTGTATATATATATATATATATATGTATATGTGTGTGTGTGTGTGTGTATATATATATATATATATATATATATATATATATATATATATATATATATATATATATATACTTCCTTCACCAGTATTCCCTGAGAACCTTTGGCAAATAGTAAAAAGCACGTTTAAAGGACTTGACGGTATTAGAGGAGAGAGAGCAGGATAGCGTTGAGTACTACTAACTAACTAAGGTAGTTAGGTAAGTGTCTAACAGAAAAATAAAGATACAGTTAACTACTAGAGTCAGATGATACAAATCCATAATCATTCAGCACATGCTATCAGTTTTAGTAAGCAATTCAATGTATTATTGTTTAACATACAAAAAGCTTGCTATGTACTGCACTGCTTCAATGCAGTGACTGTTCCGGGTTGTAATGACACCCTTTAGCTATCTAGTAATATCTTCCACATAAGCAGGAAATATAATGATTATTCAAAAAATATTGAGGCAAGAATGCATCAGCGTGAACTTTAAAGCAAAATTACACATGTGTAGGTACCATCTTGGTAGCTTGTAACAACTCAGCAAACAAGAGGAGCAAATGTGAGATCGATAACTAAAAAAAAATGATCTAAACTAAACTACTGCAAGCATGCTTTTACCATCCTATTTTCCCAATGCATTTTGCTAAAAAATGTGTTTGTAGAGCAAAACAGGGTATATTATTGGCTATATATATGAGATTAAATTTGTTTGATATTTTTACCTAAACCAAGTTCAGCCATAAGGCAAAAGTCTACATAAAGCTCAAAGTTTGAAAACCAAAGCAGGTTTTGTAATCACTTTTGACCAGCTTCTACTTGAAATCAAGTTTGCAGTAAGAAAAAAAATTATACATCAGAATAAGGTATAATTTGGGATGCCAGAAAGTCTATACATCTGTGGACATTCATGGTCACTTTCACAACTACAGTAATGTATTTAAACACGTTAAAACATTAAACTTGGAAAAAGCATAATATAAGTTTTAGTTTTCTCTGTTAAAATGTTGCTTTTTTGCAGTTATCAAGCTAGCATTCTTGTATCATCTGCAAAGGTTTAAACTATTTGTAGTTGTATTTTCCAATATTTGCCAGATGAGCTATACAGTTTTAAATAATTTACTAAATGGAGGTGAACTGTAATTTTACAGTGTTTGCAGGGTTGGTTTTATGAATTAAAACTGTGTCCGTATGCTAATCTGTTAAGTACACAAGTCAGCTGATTGAATCACCTTATCAGTATCAGATTCTTACACCTGGGATAGTAATTTGTCCTGTTTTGTGGCTCTGACATAGGGAATTATTGCACCATATGTACTCACTTAAGTAATGAATTTGAATTTATTTTATATTATTGCAAAAAATACTGCACCATATAATCACACTGTTCTGGATAGTCTGTGTAAGGTGATGATAGAGAATTCAAAATGGCTACAAAATCTTAGAAAGACACTATGAAACAATGACTTTACATACCACAGATGACCCAGTTTGAACTCTAACATCACTAGAATTCACTATTCTTACTTTCTTCAAACAAGCCAAATTTTAATTTGTTGAAATACATTTACTGACTTAATTATAAGATTAATTCTTTAGTAAGGGATATTACATTTCTGTGTTTAGGTCATGATGTTTTCTGTACAGTACATTTGGAACACAACTGTACATAACATTATATTTGGCATCTAATGGTTTGGACTGCTTATCTGTTGTGTTCAATTACCGATTAAGAGACTTAGTTTTTAGGGATGTCATTTGAGTTAGCAAAAGCAGTAGATTTTCTGGGAGCTCTGAGTCTGAAGAGGCTCCTAGAAATCTAATGACATTTCAGTATAACAGGTCCTCTGAAAAGAGGGCTTAAAATGTCAGCAATGAGACTAAAGTCACCCACATTAGTTACATATCAATAAAAAAGTAAAAAGTGCTTAAAAACTGGTGGGTGTGGTGTGCTGTTCAATTCTCTGGACTCCCTTGCCTTGGAAGTAGCCAATCCTCTTTGGAAGATGTTTCTAAAGCACAAAGGGATCTTTCTGGAAAAGATCACAGAATGGCTACTGTGGAGAAAGATGGCTGCTGCAGACTGATGAGCCACTAAAGAGATTAACATTAGCTGACAGAAGAGAAAAACATAATAGGAAAGTTACATGAAACCAGCTCGATCTCCTGGAAAGCTTAGCCACACTCTCCCATATTAAGTTAGTTGCTCAAAAAAGGGTGTTTAAGATGGCATTCAGCTATAAAGTGACCGCTACTTTGATGTCTATACCTGTCAGACAAGCACACTGATGTGTCATATGGTTTCCAAATTACAAAGAAGAATGCAATTGCAAATTGTACACTTTCTTGATTGACTGGGATAACTCTTAATGGTGGGGGGCAGTAGGTTTCCACCACCCCCTTTAAGAAAAGTAATTTAACATCTTTAGGTACAAGCTATCCAATTATTCTGGATATCTCTTTTCAAAGCTGGCATGCAATTAGTGGCTTCACAGCTAAAAGGTAGATAGTGGCACTCAGATATACATTTTTTTAATGAAGAGATGATGTTAATCTTCAGTGCATCAAAGTGAAATGATAATCAGAAAGATTTTGTGAAAAAAGCAGTTTTGAAAGAGAAATCATAGTTATCCATTTGTCTGTGTGTGTGTGTGTGTGTGTGTGTGTGTGTGTGTGTGTGTGTGTGTGTGTGTGTGTGTGTGTGTGTGTGTGTGTGTGTGTGTGTGTGTGTGTATACACAGGTCTACTCACCTTAGTCAAGTAGCCCAGACCTTGGCCTCTTTCACATCGACAACAAAAGATCAACAGACTGAATGTCAACATGCTACCCTGCATGCACTGAGAACAAATTTAATTTTCCTAACCACAAAAAAAAAAAAAAAAAAAAATATATATATATATATATATATATATATATATATATATATATATTTGTGTGTGTGTGTGTGTGGATTCCCTTCACAAGCTCAAAGTTTGAAACTTCAAACTGCTAATGGTCGAGACCATAATATTGAAGTTTTGAAACTTTGAACATTTTTAATGGAGATCACCATACAGCAGGGAATGGGAAATTTAAACTTTCTTCACTGTAGTGTGATCTTGGAGTTGCTATATTTATTTACCAGGGTGTGTGGGGGCACAGGGGGGCTTGAACCCCTGCAAAAATGTAAAAAAAAAAAGTTTTTCTGATTTTATTTATTTTTTTACTACAATTTCGAAGTTTCAAAACTTTGATCTAATGGTCTCAACCATTGCAGTTCGAAGTTTTGAAACTTGTAAAGTAGGTATATATATATATATATATATATATATATATATATATATATATATATATATATATGAATATAGCTTTTTGCAGAGAATACGCTAAGGATTTTACCTCACAGTGACAAGATACAAGGTTTGAGTCTCACCTTTGAAAGGGAAATTGCCTAGGTTAAATTGGCCCACAGGGGTAGCTACCCTAGTACTTAACTATATACCTATGAACATATTAGCTAAACCTTGACCCTGACTTCAAAATGGGGGCCCATTCTTGCACATGTATTAAGAGGCCTAAACATTTGGAGACAGTTAATAAAATGAATTTAATGACTTTATGGGTAAAGGACAGTTCTACAACAGACACTCAATGAAGGAAGCTTGAATAATGAGCATTACTGAATTTATACCAGATGATGTATGCAAAAAAGCAGCATATAATTTCATTTTATGTATCTGATTGCAGAAGGAGAGAGTTAACTGATGTAGCCTGCCTTTAAAATGCATTTAACAATGGTCCTGCTTCTGTCTCTTTCCTTGTGTCCATCAATTTCTACCTGTCCCATTTTTTTTGTTTTTTTAATTCCTTCATGGATTTGTCCACTAACCATTCTGAAAGTATATTCAATAGCTTTGCAACCATTTATATGAAGAAGTAATTTTGCAGTCCAGAGAAAGCTGATCTCCAAAATCTGCATTTCAAGCTTCCCTCACACATATTTTCTGCTTAAGGGTGATACCTGTGCAACTCCTTGAAGTAATATTGTGCATGTGCATCACACCCCCTGTGGTGTCAAGATAGAAGAAGCCCACTCTTCGTTTTTCTATTTAGAAGTTTCCTGTACACACCATTTGAATCATTCTAGTTGCCTCATAAACATGTCCTTAAATATTCTCAAGGGATGACCTCATTAGAACCTATTAGAACAGGAACTTTGCATCTTCTACTTGAATCAGAATTTCTAAAAGTGTTCCTAAGCATTATATTTGCTGCATTTTTATGATGGTGCAACCTATGTGTGATCAACACACCCAAATTGTTTTCTTGCTCTGTTATTAGTATCTCCACTTCCAGAGGTGATGTTACACACCAGACTTATTGTGGATCTAATGCACTGACTCATAGCTGTCCTTTTTCTTCTCATTTTATATATCTAATTCTTTCTTAAATTTGTTTTCTCTCTTCTGCAACTGCTGATAATACTGAGAATTCTCTCAGTGTATCCATGTAACTGCCAGTATATTTGCATCTTATGTGACTTTTTTTCACTGGTGTCATTTGTGCAACCTCTGTTTTTTCCTCTTTGTTATACTGCACATTGCATCTGTCCATGAACTGCCACCATGAAACCGCCTTCTCCCTTTTCAAGAGATCACTGACTTTTATTGTTTTTTTCATGGTTAACAGTTTTAAGACTACTTTCAGCTATTATAGTTAGGTTAACAAAATTTTCACATGAAATTTCTTCACTCTACTCAGAATCAATTACCATTGTATTTCTGTTCCCTTTCACCAATACTCTATATAACATTGCAAAACTTCCAGGATTGAAAAAAAGTAGGGATTATTTCATAGTCTCCTAGCTAAATTTCCCCTAGTAGTATAAATGCCAGCTTTGGTCTGACCTGAGTAGAGGCCACTAGCTTAGTGGGACTAACTCAGCTAACAAAGGAAAAATAATTTAAATAAACAAGGTTGATGCTGCTAATTACCGGTTTATGTAGAATATTTGAAGAGGGATTTTTCATAGGAAGCTTACCTAGCACATAATGTTGATTGTTGAAGAGGGCAGATTTCATACTTGCTAAGAGAGTGCCAGAAAAATGGAGTGTTTTAATGTGAGAGGACAACTAAGACATGTTAATTGAGAAGATTGCTTGCAGATTGATATGGGTCATCTTAAAAATATCTTAATATTAGAGGGATGTGAATTCTGCTGAAGGTGAATGACATTTGGATTGGGCTTAATGGAAGGAAATTTTCCCCTCTATGGTTGTTTAATGCTTTCTGGATTAGTTGTAGAAACTTAATGTAAGGAAGCATTCTTTGTACAAATACAATTAAGTTATGCATGAATGATCTATATATGTGAAGAGAATCAAGAAATGATGATGGAATTAGAAAAAAAATGAATGTCAATCATGCTGTATTGCTTTAAGCTTTTAATAAGTGTCTGGAAAGGCTGTGTGATACTCAAAATGGAGATGTAATTAGTCTTCCAGTTAAAACACATGTTTAGCTTTGTGTTGTGTCTTTTGTTGGTCTTTGCTGACAGGTAGGATCTGCCAAAAATACTATTCTTTTTTGGAAGAAACAGAAACCAATCAAATAAGATGGTACATATTCTTATCCAATCCAAAAATATCCAATCAACGTCCAGCAAAGTAATATAATTGACCAGTCAAATAGTGGTATTCATTTGTACGGTCCAAGACATGTCAGTAGATTTGATTGGTCAATTATGTCACTTTGCTGGAAGTTGACTGGATATTTTTGGATTGGATAAGAATATGTACTGTCTTATTAGATTGGTAGGGTGTTTCTTAGGCACTCGCACCATTCTTAACATTTTCATTGGATGTATGGAAAACTTATTTTGTGTAGGACAGCACTTTACTACCATGGAATCTTATTGAAAGGTGTCTGAATATTGGCTTTCGGCTATATTTCAATTAGGCTCTACAGGTTATTCATCATTTTATTGATGTTAGAGTATATGTTGGATATTATGTATAGTGTGATGTGTCTCATTAAGTAAACACACCAAACAAGTTGGACTGATGTTTTAAGTGTTATGCCTGAGATATATTTTTGCATAACAGTGACAAGATGAATGCATGATATCTTCTTTGGTTGATTAGGAGTTAGATGTGTATGATCAGCAGTTACGTTTTGTTATCAGAACCAAAATTGAATAGTATGAGGCAATGGTTCTGTTTATTAGGTAGTTGAGCTATGCTATTTTAATGATGGGATAATATTTTGGATAAGATTGGCTGATGGGTACAGATGGAGACTTTGTTAAATGAATGGGTTGATGTTCTTAGCATCTTTTTATATTTCAATTTGATTGGATAACATCTTTGGCTGGACTACCTGATTGGGTGGAGTGGAATAATAAAGTTTTTCTGATTTTTGTGTTTGATTTTTATACATATTTTCAATGTATTTGATTTTATTATTTTATCTTCGCAGTATAAGTGTTTTGATGTGTCCGTAGCACTGTAAACATTTTCAATGTATTTGATTTTATTATTTTATCTTCGCAGTATAAGTGCTTTGATGTGTCCGTAGCACTGTAAACATTTTCAATGTATTTGATTTTATTATTTTATCTTCGCAGTATAAGTGTTTTGATGTGTCCGTAGCACTGTAAACATTTTCAATGTATTTGATTTTATTATTTTATCTTCGCAGTATAAGTGTTTTGATGTGCCCGTAGCACTGTAAACATTTTCAATGTATTTGATTTTATTATTTTATCTTCGCAGTATAAGTGTTTTGATGTGTCCGTAGCACTGTAAACATTTTCAATGTATTTGATTTTATTATTTTATCTTCGCAGTATAAGTGTTTTGATGTGTCCGTAGCACTGTAAACATTTTCAATGTATTTGATTTTATTATTTTATCTTCGCAGTATAAGTGTTTTGATGTGTCCGTAGCACTGTAAACATTTTCAATGTATTTGATTTTATTATTTTATCTTCGCAGTATAAGTGCTTTGATGTGTCCGTAGCACTGTAAACACAGCAAAGGAACTAGTATTATTGACTTGATTTTATAATTAATTTTCATGTAAATTTTCAACTGAAGTTAGAGGTGTGGCTCCGAGCAAACTTGTAATTGGCTAGTTTTGCTATAAAAATGTTATGAGGTGTGAAACTGATAAATCTGATCAAGAACTTAGAATAAGTCCAAAAGTGCTCATTTTATGTTTTGTTTTACTATCACAGTTTATTAAAGGATTTTATGCTCATGACAGTTGCTGTGGTAGTCACTACTGTTTTTGGCCTTTATGACGCAATTGTGTTCTGTGGTGACATTTTAGTTGCATTTTCCCTCATTCTCTATTTTTTACGTGTGTGTGTGTGTGTGTGTGTGTGTGTGTGTGTGTGTGTGTGTGTGTGTGTGTGTATATATATATATAAAATGTGTGTGTGTGTATATATATATATATATATATATATATATATATATATATATATATATATATATATATATATAAAATCTACTGATTTTCATTTAATGGCCCAAATGTTGACATTCATAGCATTGACCAGAAAATACTAATACTGCAAACTTCATCATTCTGCTAAGCATGTGCCAAGCATCAGTCTCAGTGCATGTAAAATTAAAAAAAACAAAAAAAAAACCAACAACTTTTTCCTGGAGAGCAAGCCCTCCTGCTATCCCCATGTCCCCTGCTAATTAGATATACTAACTCCAAGATTGCACAATGTCAGGGAAAGGGCATATTCCCCTACTCTGGATATTGTGCAGTTTCGCATACCTGTTGACCATCTGTGTAGTCGACCATGTTTTGTTGACTGAACAGATGTCAACTAACTATAGAATCAACAATATGTATTTTATATATATGGTTTCACTTCAGAATCCTGAAATATCACAATCCTGAATTTCAGAAAACTTCATAATCTGGAAGCCCAAAATCCTGAAAACTCAAAATCACACACAGGGTACATATACTAACTACAGAGAACACAAACCAGATTACATTCCACCAAATATAAGCAGGGGGGCAAGCCCCCCTGCACCCACCCCACTACTTAAATATATCAACTCCAAGTTTGCACTTCACTACACTATCATGAGTTATGTTGTAGTATAGCAAGTTAAAAGGGAATGTTACTAAGGTTACAGCAGGCAGTAATGAACATGTGAAGCTATGTCGGTCATTTTTTTTTGTGGAGTGCAATCTTGGAATTTATATATTTAATTAGCAGGGGGTGTGGGGGTGCAGCCACCCACATGGGGGGGTGCAGAGGGGCTTGCCCCGCTGCCCATATTTGGTGAAAAGTACTATCCTTTATCTTGTATGTGTTTCTCTGTGTCCTTGTACTATACTATTGTCATTCTTTGTGTCCTGTATATTTTCAGTATTTTGTGATTCAGGATTTTGAATTTTCTGGATTTTGGGTTCCGGATTGTGAAGTTCAGGATTGTGATATTTCAGGATTCTGAAGTGAAACTATATATATATATATATATATATATATATATATATATATATATATATATATGGATCACCTTCAGATGCCCAAAATCGCGTTTCACCGACACACAAATCACCGACACCAAAAGACCGACAACAAAAAATACCGACAACGCAAAACACCGAAAACCATTACACCAACACACTACACGTAAACAACACAGTACACTATATAACATATCCACTATCCCTAACCCAAACCCTAACCCTAAGGTCCGACACTACCGCACACTTACCCTACCTGCACCCTAACCCTAACTCACTTACCCACCCCTAACCCCAAGGTCCGACACTACCGCACACTCACCCTACCTGCACCCTAACCCTAACTCACTTACCCACCCCTAACCCCAAGGTCCGACACTACCGCACACTCACCCTACCTGCACCCTAACCCTAACTCACTTAACCCACCCCTAAACCCACAGTCCCTCACTATCGCACACACACCCTACCTGCACCCTAACCCTAACTCACTTAACCCACCCCTAAACCCACAGTCCCTCACTATCGCACACTTACCTGTCCGCTCCCTAACACTAAATCCCTCACTCTATCGCACACTTACCGAGTCCGTCGGGTTCTCATCTTGTCGGTCATCTGTGTTGTCGGTGTTTTCGTCCCGTCGGATTCCGTGTCGGCGAAACGCGTTGTCGAGCATCTGAAGGTGACCCATATATATATATATATATATATATATATATATATATATATATATATATAGTGGAATTTTCAATTTCAAGCAGGAAACAAACTAGAGTATTTTATAAAAACTGTGAATGTATTTAGGTGAATATAAAGTCGTGCTGATTAGTAATCAAAAGGTAGTGACAGGGGGATTAGTCTTTATTCCAGAAAACAGTTCAGATCATTATCCATTTTGGCTGCAGCACTCATTGAAGGCACTAATACAGATGTTAGGGATGCTAGTCTTAAATGCGCCTTTTTAAATTCTACAAACCCAAACAAGAAGTCTTTAGCACCTTTCTGTATAACAAACTAAAGTGTTTTGTACATTATTCTTGTCAAGAGTTGTCCAGTTAAAGCACTCTGGGTCATGAGAATTTCTACTGGCAGTACCAAACTCCATCCAAGATTCATCTGATGTGAAGTCTAAGAATGAAGTCCTTAAACCTCTAGTATATTGCTAATGTACCATAAAGACCACACAACAGCACTGTATAAAGGCACCTTGAAGGCCATACAGCATCACATATAATGAAAGATGTCATCAGGTGTGGAGAATGCTGTTTTTGTTTGTTTGTTTGTTTGTTCTTTCTGGTGGCTGCTTAAGTTAATGGGATTAATCATTAGTCAAGTTCAACATGTGCAGAAATCCAGCAATTCATCCAATCTAGGCATGGGAATCAAATTTAGATGTGTTATTTAGTTTTTTAAAGCTGTTGGAAAAATTCTGTAGCCTCACCAAATTTGGGAACCAGGGTAATGGTACTCTTCTACTGACTGTGTTATTCTGCATGGGAATCAAATTTAGATGTGTTATTTAGTTTTTTAAAGCTGTTGGAAAAAATCTGTAGCCTCACCAGATTTGGAAACCAGGGCAATGGTACTCTTCTACTGACTGTGTTATTCTGCAATGTCCCCTTCACATAATATCAACTCCACTCTTCCAAAGATGTCTTCTTCCACTCAAGGTAGATGGGGACTCCACCCCTGTAAATCCCTGTCTGAGAAGGCTATTGAACTCAGACCTAATATACAGCTAGATTTACCTTCATGTGGCATCTTGTTTCTTCCTGTAAAGTTTGTATCTGTTCTCAGCTCATCTCTCTCTCTCTCTCTCTTTATATATATATACACACACACACACACACACACACACACACACACACACACACACACACATATTGTGTGTGTGTGTTTTTGTGTGTGTGTGTGTGTGTGTGTGTGTGTGTGTGTGTGTGTGTGTGTGTGTGTGTGTGTGTGTGTGTGTGTATTACCCAAGTGGTTAGAGTATCATCTTTGAATAGGCTGTACCCATGAAATCTGCAAATCTGTGGACCACTGATTAAGTCACTATGCTTGTCACACCTATGTAGAGGTCTGGTAAGTGATTAATAAAATGCTTTGTATTGCTAGGAATAAGTAGCAAAGCCACAAGTTTCTTAATTTTATAGGTTCATAGGTAAGTACTAGGCTAGCTACACTTGCAGGCCTTTTTAAAACTAGCAAATTTCCCTTTATGCTCAAAATAACCCATCTCATTTGTTTATAGGCTGGCCTTACCCGTCCCATGTTTGATAATTATATATTACCTCTAATGAGAATAACTGGGATGATACCATAGATAAATTGAGGGGATCTATGCATGGGATAAAAAATTTAGGAGCTACCTCTGTCCATTAGTAATATGTGGGCAGTCCCGGGTAAATATAGTATTTCCTATCCAAGGATCTAAGTTGCGCTTGAATATGGACAGGAATGAACTTTGTTTTATGTGGCTGTCCACAGCAGCAGTATCCTCTGTGATATATACCTGCCCCTACAAGCTATTCTGTTGATATTGCAGCAGAGGTTTAGGTCCCTAGACCAAGCATTTCTGATGTCATTTGACCTTCTAATGTGCAGCCAGGAAGTGAATTGAAGTACAGGATTCATTAATTTACCCTTCAAAGCAGAGACCCCAGTATATTCCATTAATCCATATTTTTTCTCTATTTTAGTCTAGATTTTTTGTTTCCCATTCAAGTCAGTGAGCTGCATAATTGCAACATTTGTCTGATGTGTAGCTGTTTATGTAGGTTACATAGGCTTTTACGAATGGCTTACATAGTGGCTAGTTTTCTATGGTAGTTCTTTAGTAAAGCTGAATGTTTTAAATGTTTTTGAAATGTTTTGCTGTTGTCAAATTATGGTGAGGGTTATGTAAAGATCTATTAGAATAATAGTCCAGTTATATGTTGTAGTTAATGTTGGTTAATACACTGGAATATCCTTAAAACAATGCAGCTAGACAAAGCAGTGTCCCGTTTTAACCAAATTTTCAACAACATAATAAACAGATGTGTACCCCTTAGAATAAAGAGGGTTAGATCTAATCCAGCTCCTTGGATAGGTAGGCCAATCAGACATATCCTTAGACAGACAGACCAAGCCTGGAAATTATGATCCAAAAACAAAAAACAAATCACCCTCCAAACTTTTAGATAACCAAGAAACCTTGCAAAACAGCATGTTAATAATGACAAAAAAATATTTCTCAAACCTACAGATCACCACCCAAAACAATGTTAATCAGTTCTGATCTACAATGCAAAAAAATACTCCAATCAGGTCAAACCATTAACCCCTTTCCCAACACCAGTCACACTGAAAATATTGTCACACAATTCAACTCTCACTTTGCAAACTCTGTTTTAGCTCTAAACCAAACAATATACTTCACCTTCTCTTTCCCAATATCCAGTAATAACAACAAAATACAATTCAGCCTTAAGTCTCTTCCCACTGCAATAATCAAAAATACCTATTAAATCTTAAGCCAACAAAAAATGTCTGCCTGAAAATAGCAGAAGCATCCGTAGCTTATCATGTATCTGTTTTTATTAATAGATACCTAACAGAAAAGTATATCCCATAAATCTAGAAAAAATCTTTCATCATCCCCCTGCACGAATGCAGCAACTTTACTGATCTGACAAACTACAGACCTATTGCCATGCTATTACATATGTCCAAAATATTAGAAAATGTGTTCACTCCCAACTCCTATTATACCTTTTAAGTCATAACTTATTTACCAACACACAGCATGGTTTCCACCCTGGCCATAGCACAACTGCCATCCTGAACTTTACCAATACAGCCAGCCATCATAGAAACAAACCAAGCCTAGTTTCAATACTCCTCCTCAATCTCTCCAAAGTGTTCAATACCATATCCCATCAAAAACATCTCTCTGAACTTTCCTCATGTCAACTTAGAAACATCCTTTACCTGGTTTCTCAGTTAGCTGTCAAATAGGCACCAAGCCCTGAAATGGCAACAGGAATTTTTATCTATCCTATCAGTAACAGTTGCAGTACTCCAAGGATCAATCCTAGGGCTCATTCTCTTCAATATCTTTATTAATGAATTGCACACCTCCTCCAAAGAATCAACATTAATCCAGATTGCAGGTAATGCTTCACTCATCTGCTCAACTCAAATACTAGATAACCTTCAGGACATCACATAGCAGGCAACCACCTCCATATAATCTTGGCTGTGTGGCTGTAAGCTACCCCTCAATGCAAAAACCGCCAAATAAATTTGTTTTCCCCAAAATGTTACTCAGAAACAAAGCTATTTTTCCATGTTTTGTCATCAAACACAAAAACTTGAAACTTTGTCTCAAAAACTAAACTACTAAGAGTCTTACTAGATGACACTCTGAGATATGATCAACACCTATTTGAAACAATAAAAAAAAAAACATAAAAAGTTAGGCCTCCTCTACAGTGCCAAAAAAATTCTCACTTGTAACACTAGAAAATTCATAGCTAAAACCTATCTATTCCCCACCCTCTCATATGCATCACCTGTTTTCACAAATCTGAATATCACCCTAAGAACAAAATTAAAATCATGCTATCACAAAATAGCTAAATTTGCATTTAATACATCACAGTCAACATGTGACTGTCAAGCACTAAAGGACCTAAATTGGCCGAAGCTGCCACAATACCCATCCTTCTCCTAACTACTAACTGCTCACAGCCTAATATTCTACCCAGACAAATGCCCATCCCCAAGAAATCTGCTGCAGCCATACAAAAGTAGAAGAACTCTGCAATCGAATAATAAATTCCTCCTAGTGACAACCAAATCTAATAACTCTGGTGGTGTCTGTGTATACTCCCACCATGTCACCAAGTTGTGAAACTCTATCGCACTTCACCTAAAACTTATCAAAAAGAAAAACAGAGCTAAAATGATACTTAAATAGTAACTTTCTCCGCTCCTGTACTTCTCCTTGTTAAATTCAATTCTACCTATCTGCACACTCTACAGACTCTGTCTACACCCTCACTCTACTAGTTTCCTTTCTCCTCAGAAATCAAACCTTTGTCTTAAACCACCTTTACTGATCTCTCCTGCCTACTCACTCACCTCTCCTGCTCACTGACTACCCACCTTTCCAAAACCAACAGCTTATCCCAAGACTTTCTACTATCACAGATTATACTTAACCCGACTTTTACATACTTTTTCTATCACTACCGCCATACCTGCCATTCACTCTGACATCTTTAGTGTATCACCTCCTCTTATCTTGAACTTCTACCATTACGTTCACTAATTTAACACAGATTTATCAGTGGAAAATCTTGTGTATGTTGTATTTTGACTCTTCATTTTGAATCTATTCTGTACATATACGCTGTTATAAATTTATACCTGCATAAAAACTACATTACTGTAAAAAATGCTACAAATCTGAATGTTTTATACTGTTGATACAACCTTTAATCATTGTAAAATATGCTTAAATCTAAGATTTGTTTACATTTTTATTTATCTTTGATCTTGTATAATATGACTGTGAAGCTTTTCTCCCTGGACCTCCACTGATAAAGGGCTTTGTTCCAGTCAGGGCTTTCCCAGTAAAGATAGATAGATAGATAGATAGATAGATAGATAGATAGATAGATAGATAGACAGATAGTAATAGTTACTATAGATTTTTAGTTTTGGGTCACATTTGCCATTAATACAATATTTTGATTTGCTGGTTTTGGGCTGTGCTTTCATTTGCCTTTTAATTAATTTTACTTTATTTTTATTTTTTTCCAGTTCTCATTAAATGTATTACTAGAGATTTATATATATGAGTATAATTACTTTTGTAGGGGTTGAGTGTGTGTTTCTGTCAGTACAGTGTGTTAAGGTTTATCTATTTATTTGCTAATGAGAATGAGTTACAATGACTAATGGTGCCAGACATCTCTGATTTTTTGCCATTAGATTTTAAGCTTATTTCTCTTAATATAAAGTTAGACCAGCTTAAGGGTAACCATTTGAAATGTTGGGACCTGCTATAGTGAGTCCTAAAACACATAGACTGAATGGCCAAAAATCAGTCTTATATATACCCATTCCAAGATTGCCATTTCCCAGAACATTCCCTTTTGTCCATGGTATGGCAGTCTTGAAGTTGGTTTACATTATAGGTTTGTTGGGTGTGTAGTTTAAAAGAGAATGATGTTTGAGATTTGCTCTTTTCCTGGACTTTCGTTCTTTTTTTTTTCCGGCATGTTATCACGCAGCATTTTGAGTGCCAACATTTCAATAGGAAGTCCTGTTAAAGTGTACATACAATATTAAATAACTGGAATAAGCCTGTAAAAAGTCACCTTTTCACAAACTGTATGGTGTTCTGTGCATGAAGCTGTTTAGTTCTGAAATAAGAAAGTGCTTCTCCTTCTGGCTTTGCTGTGGGTTTTAATCACCAGCGCTATGATTTACAGCTTTTCATAAATGAGCGGTAAGAATGATATTTGCAGAGTGGTGATAATGTCTGATGATGTGCATAGAAAGGCCTGATGATGCACACAGGGTGGTGGTAAAACAGATGTATAATCTCTCATAGATAAACATTTTTAACACATCTGGTTGTCAGTATCCATTATTAAGATAAATACATATTATAGATACAGATATTCATACACATAAACATACCAAAAAAAAAATCACAGGTTTGTGCATTATAGAGTAACAGTTGCGTCTTTGCTTTCAGGTGATTTCTAGGGCTATATAGTACATGGCTTGCAATCAGAAAACGTGCGTGTTCAAATATCAGTCAAAGGATATGTGTATATATCTCTCCAGTGGAAAAATGTAAAAACAGACTTCTGCTTACAGATAAATGTACTAGATGTGCTTTAAGACAGTTTTAAGTATTGTGTAATGCATGATTAACTTGTAATACTTTGTATCAAGTTTATATGTGTACCTTTGTGTGAGTTATGTATTTTATATAATCCCCATTAAAGAAATGTGCAGATATTAAACTGACAAGATTGACAGCTCTGACAGCCACTGGGTACAGATACAAACTTGAGATCATTTACTCTGGTCAAAATAAAAATATATATTTTTTCAGTCAGAATTGCCAGTTCAGCTGAGAGCATTTGTATATAGGTTCATAGGTAGGTACTGGGCTATCTGCCCAAAGGCATATATTAGCCCAGCCACATTGTGTGGTATTCACCGCCCCTTTGGTTAGATCCCTTGGCCCTTGATCTAGCAGCTAGTACCCTTGGCCCCTATCTAGTAGAGCTGTTGGTATGATCCCTGGTGTGAACTTTCTGTTACCCATCCACTTGTCAAGGTTCCTCTTGAAGAGTGATAGTGAGGGGCTCTGTCTTATGTAGATCGGGACCTTGTTCCATAGCAAGTGAAGTCTTTGCGAAGGGAATCTATCCCTCCAGCATGTTCTGTTCATTCTTGTGCTGAGGTTTATATCCCTAGAGCATGTAGCTCGAGTAGATTTGGTTTTGCTAAGATGGAGCATGTTCAACAGTTCTGGGTTGGACATGGCTTTGTATGTTAGACAGAGATCGCCTCTGAGAAGGTGGTATGCAACAGAGAAAAGCCTTAGTTTTTTCAATCGTGCTGCATAGGGCAGCTGTTTGAGGCCAGTAATCCTCTTAGTGAGGTACCTCTGTGGTCTCTCCAGCTGCTGGAGATGCCTAGCCAGGTACATTCCAATTGGTGCATTGTACTCAATAATGGGTCTGATGAGGGAAGAGTAGAGGGGCACCACTACATCCTTAAATCTTGATGCAAACCCTTTCGTGATCAGATGGGTCACATAGAAGGATTTTCTAACCACCTTGGCAACATGGTTATCAAAGGAAAGCTGACTATCTACTTGGGTCCCTAGATCCCTTATTATGTCTTCAGATTTCAGGGGGTTGTGTATTTCCTTCACACTATCTACCATCTCCTGTGAATTAACTTAATTGTAAAACTCACCCTTGGAAGAGATAATCATCCTTAACCGGGCTACATGTTCTGCTCATTAAGTAAGACAATCAGAAGTGAAGGATAAGTGGGAAGGTGTTGACATTAATTTTGTTGTAAACAACTGATGTCACTGCTTATTTTGCATATCAGTCACCAGTATCTGTCTGTGGCATATTATTATGTGGCAAGAATAGAACTGCATGCTGATTAGCAGCACACAGTTCCACTTCCTGATTCTTACCTGGATTTCTTTAGTATATAAATTATAATAGTATAATATGTTCTGAGGTGTAGGAAAGTATTTATTTATTGCATTTTATTTACTGGGGTTGTCCAACTGGGCCACGAATGACCCATTTTCAACAGAAGCTCAGGGAGCAAAGCTCTATGTCAAACAGAAAAAATTATAATTGTATCATAAATGAGCATGCATGATAATTAGACAAAAAAATGTGCCAAGTAAGCCATTTCATATTTACATACAGACATTCATACAAAATAAAGAGATTTTGCATAACAGAAACATCTTACATTCTGTTAAAACTATTATAGTACAATTTAGACATTAAATGTCAAAGGTAGTTTTTAGTAGTTGATGGTTCTAAAGCAGTAGTGCTTTTTTCATTAGAAACATAAGTGGTGGTACAAGCTTTTGTGTAAGAAGTGAACCTGGAAGTTAAATAAGAGAGAAGATGTAATTAGATCAGACTAGTCACAATTATTAGTAAAGAGAAAAGAGAACTATGTAAGGAGAAAGTGTAGTTAGGATAATAGTTAGCTAGATGGGACTTAGCATTGATATAATCTAGCATTTAGGAGATGATCATGGATGTTTCTCTTAAAGCTAAGCTTATTGCTTTTTGTCATTCAAATTTACTTTTTAATTTTAAAAATGTATAATAAATTGGGAAAATTGGGTTACATATTACTTACTTGATACAGTGTAGTTGATATTAGGTGCCAAAATAACTCAGTATTTGGTCTAAAAAAGTTAATTCATTTTCATGAAATCAGTGCAAGGGTTTTCCTGCAAAATTTGTTCCACCCATTTCCATGAAATGCCTGGAATCAAAGAAGGTACCTTATTTACTGTGTGGGGTTGCATTTGTAGAAATGATGATCACAGAGGAGGAGAGCTGAAAATAAAATAGTAGGAGGATGGGAATAAAAAAAATCACTTCATAAAGGAGAGCCTTAGTACCAAACTGAACTGAATATGCCCATAGGTCATAATGAAAAGGTCTGTTGGGGGGGTGAGGTTATAAAGATTTTAGGTGTATGGAGTCCCTTGTCCATGCTGGGATGTACAGTGTATGTAACTTGAAGAATGGATGCATCAAAGAAATCATATTTATAGTTATGGAAGGATGGCATTGCAAAATCAGTAAGAGAGAAATGGCTAACTTGATCAGTGCAATGGGCTTAATTTTCTTGGCCAGTGAAATAATAAGACAAGGTAGCAGTTTTCATACAAGGAGTAATTGCATATAAGAAAATGAAGGCTGCATATTAGAAATTACAGTGTTATGTTTACTAGGGGGACTGCAAAAGAATGGAATAAGCAGTTTCTTTGGGAAGAGAATACTTATAAAATAGGTAAAGCATATAGGAGTTAGTGATATTAAGATATAACTGAAAGAAAACTACAGTAGAAGGAAGCAACAAATCTAGAAACATTCAATAGTTGTGAGATTAAGCAGTGTGAGAATGAGACGAGATGACTCTTGAGTAACGATGGAATGAAACACTGAAAGTAAATTTGATGAATAGGGGTTAAAGACAAATATAACAGGAAAAGAATTTAAGGAGATGCTGTCAGTTTTCCATTGTGTCCCTCGGAGAAAAGTCATGTATACTATCCAGTTTAATACACAGACACTGGTCTTCTGTGAAATATGAATTTTACAAAACAGAAATTTTACATCTAAGTAATGAATCCGTAAACTACAGCATTTTCATTAAAGATTTACTATCATTAATGCAGCTGAAGCAATGAAACGAATACACTGACTAGAAAATGGGCAAACTTTGTTAATCAGTCTTTTTAAATGTCTGGGATGTTTTAATTAATAAGCAGTGTTACAATTTCCAGAAGTAAGGCACTAATCATAGTAATTGTCTTGTTGCAGTTTAAAAATAGATACGGTACAGAAAAAGTAGTATATGCAAATTTGCATATTTCCTCTGTGCTAATCACCATCTTAATAGTTTGACTGGTTCTTCTTCTGCATAACAGCAGTTCAGCTCTGAAATGTTATTAATATACAGTTTTGCAAGCTGTGAATGCATCAGAATTACAGTTTCAAAAGTACTTCCATGCATATGGTGTGTTAATTTTGATGATGAACTTCATACTTACTAAAAAGGCCTTTAAAAAAGACAAAAGCCTTAGATCAGTAATGAATTAGTAATTTGCTAATGAACATCCCATCACTGAGAGATGTCCATTTTAATAGAATGTACTTGCAGTAAGTCTTTCTCCCACTATTCATACTGTAGGGTGTAAATGAACATTGTCAGTATCCAGCAGAGAGATTTTGGCAGTTTATTACTAGGAATAAATAAAAAAGATAGCAGTGTATCACACTTGTGGTCTTGCAGAGCAGTTTAGCACACTTTATTAACTGCACATAATAACCGGCCGTATCAGTGGTTTGGTGCAAAATGATGATAGGTGCTGTTAACACAGAACATCTAATGGGAAATAACCTTGGGGGTCAGGACACAACTGTTTCCAGTTAAATGAAACAGAGAAAACGAGTAGCTATGTTCTCATGCTGAACCACTGTATCTTTCCATTGTGTCTGCTATAATATGATGTGACCTCAAGGATAAATCTGGGTTAGAACCCGAGGAAACAGAGCCCTGAGAAAGCAGGAAACTAGATTAATAAAATCACAAAATATAGTATTTTTGTAATGTATGTCACAACCCTATATAATGTAAATGAATGTAAAATGATGCTGTGTCATGACATAATGTACAAATTATAACTGAAACATGAGAGTAACAGGGTCTGAAATCTACATGAAAAGCCAAAGAGGAGGAGTCATTTCTTTTTATGTGATGTATATGATAGGAGTCAAGAAGGGAAGGAAGGGGCACTCTGGAGAGATAACATGAGGGAAAATGAGGAAAAGTAGGCCATTTTAGAATAAGTGACAATCAAACAACATGTCTCATAGTAAACACAACAGCTGAGTCAAACAATGCCTGACAGTCAAACAATGTGTCTCATAGTAAACACAACAGCTGAGTCAAACAATGCCTGACAATCAAACAATGTGTCTCATAGTAAACACAACAGCTGAGTCAAACAATGCCTGACAATCAAACAATGTGTCTCATAGTAAACACAACAGCTGAGTCAAACAATGCCTGACAATCAAACAATGTGTCTCATAGTAAACACAACAGCTGAGTCAAACAATGCCTGACAATCAATGTGTCTCATAGTAAACACAACAGCTGAGTCAAACAATGCCTGACAGTCAAACAATGTGTCTCATAGTAAACACAACAGCTGAGTCAAACAATGCCTGACAATCAAACAATGTGTCTCATAGTAAACACAACAGCTGAGTCAAACAATGCCTGACAATCAAACAATGTGTCTCATAGTAAACACAACAGCTGAGTCAAACAATGCCTGACAATCAAACAATGTGTCTCATAGTAAACACAACAGCTGAGTCAAACAATGCCTGACAATCAGTGTGTCTCATAGTAAACACAACAGCTGAATCAAACAATGCCTGACAATCAAACAATGTGTCTCATAGTAAACACAACAGCTGAGTCAAACAATGCCTGACAATCAATGTGTCTCATAGTAAACACAACAGCTGAGTCAAACAATGCCTGACAATCAATGTGTCTCATAGTAAACACAACAGCTGAGTCAAATAATGCTTGACAATCAATGTGTCTCATAGTAAACACAACAGCTGAGTCAAACAATGCCTGACAATCAAACAATGTGTCTCATAGTAAACACAACAGCTGAGTCAAACAATGCCTGACAATCAAACAATGTGTCTCATAGTAAACACAACAGCTGAGTCAAACAATGCCTGACAATCAATGTGTCTCATAGTAAACACAACAGCTGAGTCAAACAATGCCTGACAATCAATGTGTCTCATAGTAAACACAACAGCTGAGTCAAACAATGCCTGACAATCAATGTGTCTCATAGTAAATACAACAGCTGAGTCAAACAATGCCTGACAAACAATGTGTCTCATAGTAAACACAACAGCTGAGTCAAACAATGCCTGACAATCAAACAATGTGTCTTATAGTAAACACAACAGCTGAGTCAAACAATGCCAGACAATCAATGTGTCTCATAGTAAACACAACAGCTGAGTCAAACAATGCCTGACAATCAAACAATGTGTCTCATAGTAAACACAACAGCTGAGTCAAACAATGCCTGACAATCAATGTGTCTCATAGTAAACACAACAGCTGAGTCAAACAATGCCTGACAATCAAACAATGTGTCTCACAGTAAACACAACAGCTGAGTCAAACAATGCCTGACAATCAATGTGTCTCATAGTAAACACAACAGCTGAGTCAAACAATGCCTGACAATCAATGTGTCTCATAGTAAACACAACAGCTGAGTCAAACAATGCCTGACAATCAATGTGTCTCATAGTAAACACAACAGCTGAGTCAAACAATGCCTGACAATCAATGTGTCTCATAGTAAACACAACAGCTGAGTCAAACAATGCCTGACAATCAAACAATGTGTCTTATAGTAAACACAACAGCTGAGTCAAACAATGCCGGACAATCAATGTGTCTCATAGTAAACACAACAGCTGAGTCAAACAATGCCTGACAATCAAACAATGTGTCTCATAGTAAACACAACAGCTGAGTCAAACAATGCCTGACAATCAATGTGTCTCATAGTAAACACAGCAGCTGAGTCAAACAATGCCTGACAATCAAACAATGTGTCTCATAGTAAACACAACAGCTGAGTCAAACAATGCCTGACAATCAATGTGTCTTATAGTAAACACAACAGCTGAGTCAAACAATGCCTGACAATCAATGTGTCTCATAGTAAACACAACAGCTGAGTCAAACAATGCCTGACAATCAAACAATGTGTCTCATAGTAAACACAACAGCTGAGTCAAACAATGCCTGACAATCAATGTGTCTCATAGTAAACACAACAGCTGAGTCAAACAATGCCTGACAATCAAACAATGTGTCTCATAGTAAACACAACAGCTGAGTCAAACAATGCCTGACAATCAAACAATGTGTCTCATAGTAAACACAACAGCTGAGTCAAACAATGCCTGACACTCAAACAATGTGTCTCATAGTAAACACAACAGCTGAGTCAAACAATGCCTGACAATCAATGTGTCTCATAGTAAACACAACAGCTGAGTCAAACAATGCCTGACAGTCAAACAATGTGTCTCATAGTAAACACAACAGCTGAGTCAAACAATGCCTGACAATCAAACAATGTGTCTCATAGTAAACACAACAGCTGAGTCAAACAATGCCTGACAATGAAACAATGTGTCTCATAGTAAACACAACAGCTGAGTCAAACAATGCCTGACAATCAAACAATGTGTCTCATAGTAAACACAACAGCTGAGTCAAACAATGCCTGACAATCAAACAATGTGTCTCATAGTAAACACAACAGCTGAGTCAAACAATGCCTGACAATCAATGTGTCTCATAGTAAACACAACAGCTGAGTCAAACAATGCCTGACAATCAAACAATGTGTCTCATAGTAAACACAACAGCTGAGTCAAACAATGCCTGACAATCAATGTGTCTCATAGTAAACACAACAGCTGAGTCAAACAATGCCTGACAATCAATGTGTCTCATAGTAAACACAACAGCTGAGTCAAATAATGTTTGACAATCAATGTGTCTCATAGTAAACACAACAGCTGAGTCAAACAATGCCTGACAATCAAACAATGTGTCTCATAGTAAACACAACAGCTGAGTCAAACAATGCCTGACAATCAAACAATGTGTCTCATAGTAAACACAACAGCTGAGTCAAACAATGCCTGACAATCAATGTGTCTCATAGTAAACACAACAGCTGAGTCAAACAATGCCTGACAATCAATGTGTCTCATAGTAAACACAACAGCTGAGTCAAACAATGCCTGACAATCAATGTGTCTCATAGTAAACACAACAGCTGAGTCAAACAATGCCTGACAAACAATGTGTCTCATAGTAAACACAACAGCTGAGTCAAACAATGCCTGACAATCAAACAATGTGTCTTATAGTAAACACAACAGCTGAGTCAAACAATGCCAGACAATCAATGTGTCTCATAGTAAACACAACAGCTGAGTCAAACAATGCCTGACAATCAATGTGTCTCATAGTAAACACAACAGCTGAGTCAAACAATGCCTGACAATCAAACAATGTGTCTCATAGTAAACACAACAGCTGAGTCAAACAACGCCTGACAATCAATGTGTCTCATAGTAAACACAACAGCTGAGTCAAACAATGCCTGACAATCAATGTGTCTCATAGTAAACACAACAGCTGAGTCAAACAATGCCTGACAATCAATGTGTCTCATAGTAAACACAACAGCTGAGTCAAACAATGCCTGACAATCAATGTGTCTCATAGTAAACACAACAGCTGAGTCAAACAATGCCTGACAATCAAACAATGTGTCTTATAGTAAACACAACAGCTGAGTCAAACAATGCCGGACAATCAATGTGTCTCATAGTAAACACAACAGCTGAGTCAAATAATGCCTGACAATCAAACAATGTGTCTCATAGTAAACACAACAGCTGAGTCAAACAATGCCTGACAATCAATGTGTCTCATAGTAAACACAACAGCTGAGTCAAACAATGCCTGACAATCAAACAATGTGTCTCATAGTAAACACAACAGCTGAGTCAAACAATGCCTGACAATCAATGTGTCTCATAGTAAACACAACAGCTGAGTCAAACAATGCCTGACAATCAAACAATGTGTCTCATAGTAAACACAACAGCTGAGTCAAACAATGCCTGACAATCAATGTGTCTCATAGTAAACACAACAGCTGAGTCAAACAATGCCTGACAATCAATGTGTCTCATAGTAAACACAACAGCTGAGTCAAACAATGCCTGACAATCAAACAATGTGTCTCATAGTAAACACAACAGCTGAGTCAAACAACGCCTGACAATCAATGTGTCTCATAGTAAACACAACAGCTGAGTCAAACAATGCCTGACAATCAATGTGTCTCATAGTAAACACAACAGCTGAGTCAAACAATGCCTGTCAATCAATGTGTCTCATAGTAAACACAACAGCTGAGTCAAACAATGCCTGATAATCAATGTGTCTCATAGTAAACACAACAGCTGAGTCAAACAATGCCTGACAATCAAACAATGTGTCTTATAGTAAACACAACAGCTGAGTCAAACAATGCCGGACAATCAATGTGTCTCATAGTAAACACAACAGCTGAGTCAAATAATGCCTGACAATCAAACAATGTGTCTCATAGTAAACACAACAGCTGAGTCAAACAATGCCTGACAATCAATGTGTCTCATAGTAAACACAACAGCTGAGTCAAACAATGCCTGACAATCAAACAATGTGTCTCATAGTAAACACAACAGCTGAGTCAAACAATGCCTGACAATCAATGTGTCTTATAGTAAACACAACAGCTGAGTCAAACAATGCCTGACAATCAATGTGTCTCATAGTAAACACAACAGCTGAGTCAAACAATGCCTGACAATCAAACAATGTGTCTCATAGTAAACACAACAGCTGAGTCAAACAATGCCTGACAATCAATGTGTCTCATAGTAAACACAACAGCTGAGTCAAACAATGCCTGACAATCAAACAATGTGTCTCATAGTAAACACAACAGCTGAGTCAAACAATGCCTGACAATCAATGTGTCTCATAGTAAACACAACAGCTGAGTCAAACAATGCCTGACAATGTGTCTCATAGTAAACACAACAGCTGAGTCAAACAATGCCTGACAATCAAACAATGTGTCTCATAGTAAACACAACAGCTGAGTCAAACAATGCCTGACAATCAAACAATGTGACTCATAGTAAACACAACAGCTGAGTCAATCAATGCCTGACTGTCTGTACTGGATCTTTCCACATTAGATTTAGGCTAAGGAGTGCACTGGATAATATGCTCAAAAAAGAAACAGAAATCAAATGTTCGTTAAGACATATTACAAAGAAAATTAGGGAAAATGTAAAAAAGACTAATGGCCACACAATAAATGCATAAAACCTTTAAGGGCAGCATTAAACCATAGATTGTGTTAACAGACTTGCTTCATCCATGTACTCTGTCTATTTGCCTGCTGACTAAGCTGAAATTTTTATTTAACCATTTCCTGTTTTCATCATCTCTTATGTTTACTTCTACATGCTTTGATTACCAGTTTAATCCAATTCATGGTCATGGGTGAGCTGGAGATTGACATGGCATTCAGTGGACACAAGGCATAGAAGGTAATTCTAAGTGGGACTACACACACACACACACACACACACACACACACACACACACACACACACACACACACACACACACACACACAAAACACACCAGTGGACAATGTGCCACATAAGCTTAGGCATAATTTTTAGACGTGGGAGGAAACTGAAGCATCCCGTGAAACCCTATGTAAACGCAGAGGGAGGTTATGCATTCTTTGAACAGACTCTACATAGATGGTACCCCAGCTACAAACCAAATTGGGGAATAAGGTGGTGTGCAGCAAGAACACTAACTACTTTGCCATTGCAGTACCCCACAAATGTTAAAAGATTTACATTATGTTTGCCTCCTGTGTTTTTGGATTCTGTCATTATTGTTGACTCAACAGTCCTGTTGGGAAGGCTGTTCCTTTCATCCAACACTTTTCTGTAAAAAAGATACTTTCTTGTATTTCTTCAGTCATCCACCTTATGTTTTCAAAATGTGTTTTTTTGTTCTGTTCTTTTTCTTTCTCTCTCTCTTTTTTATACAAATATGGCACCATGTTAGATGGTGAATTGCTCTGAAGTATTTTAATGTTGTTGTTTGTCTTTTCGGCTTTTCCCAGTTAGGGGGTCACCACAGCAGAACTCCAGTCGGCTAATGATTGGCAGTAGATTTTTTTTTTATGGTGCCGAGTTAATATTTCTTTAATATGTTTTTCTGCTTTCCTTCTTCAAGGTTGTAAATCTTAACTACTTCCTAATCTCTTTTTATGTGATTTCTGAAGCATAGTGTGCAAATTTGTACTGCACATATTGCTTCTGTTCTCTTTTCTGTCCATGTTATGATAAGGTTTTCAGAACTGTATGTGGTACTGTAGATAGTGTGCTCATATTCTACTGAATTTGTAATTATTAAGTATGCTTGTGATACGTAATTTACTGGAGGGACTAAAAAGAAGTGATATCCAGGATACAAAAATGGTTAAGTAATATTAAACAAAGGAGTAAGACAATTGCATTATATATTAAAAAATAACATTCAGGGCATATCTGAATCTCTAATTACTGCAACAGGTGGGAGGAACTGTAAAAAAGTATTAAAATGTTGTATCCAGATGATTTAAACAGGGACATGATCTGGAAAGAATGGTTGCTCTTCCTCAGGCTGTATCTAGATGTATCAGACAGACTGAATAAAAAAGTACTGAAATATAAAGCCAGTTCATATCTTTTCACAATAAAAACTGAAGATGTTGTGTTGTCCTATCTCACCGTAATTTTGCTGGTTGGGTTCGGAGCCAATCCTCAGCTCCAACTTGGCTGAATACTAACGCTCGAGAGCTTCCAGTGGCTCAAGGCTAACCCCTATCCTATGATGCCCTGGGCTACATCCCCAGATCTCATTTGCAGCTCAAGGTTCAAGAAGCTTTCTGTTTGGCTTGATAAGTAAATTAGTTTATTAGTTACATTTCCGTCTTTAAAATCTTCTTTACATCTTCTCCTTTAGTTACTTAGTTGGTTTGCCATTTGCGTCAGACCCTTAGATAGTTGCTTCTTCCCATTCCCATCAGAAAGAGAGCCATTTATGTTAGAGTCCTCTCACGGCCTGCTTCAGTGAGAGGGCCTATCCCCTGCTACTTACTCTTTGTCCACTTCTTGTGTGATAGAATCCTAATGGATTCTATTTCTTTCCTTTTCCCTTCTAATATAAAAAAAAAGAAGTTTGTTTCAGTTCTGTTCTTCTCTATAGTGATATGTGTGTGTGTGTGTGTGTGTGTGTGTGTGTGTGTGTGTGTGTGTGTGTGTGTGTGTGTGTGTGTGTGTGTGTGTGTGTGTGTGTGTGTGTGTTCGTTAGTCACTATGTCTCAAGAGAAATATGATCAAAAAGAACACAGAGAGCATAGGCAATCTGGGTTCAAAAATGTGATAGTTGCTCACAGAAAATGTCATTAATAGATGGGCACACGAGCTGCATGTATTGCCTCGGTGCCATCCACCTCCGGGATCCATGCACCATCTGTCACGGCTTCAGTAGTCATGTCCTTCATGAAAGAAGAAACAAATTGATGGCTAGGGGTCTTTTAAAAGGCCCTTTTCAGGAATCCTTACACCAAGGCTCCAAATCCTCTAATCATTCTAAGAAAAGATCGGCTCCAGCTTCGACATCGGAGCCACCCAAAAATGTCTCATTATCGGAACCAAGGGCTCTCAGTTCCTAGAAGTCTGCAGCTTCACCCTCTTTGTCTCCAAGTGTGTCTAAGGAACTGACAGAGGCAGCTAAATCATAGGTCCGAGTGATGGATCCCACTACGGTGTCACCAACCTTGAGATCTCTCTTACTGGAATCGGGCAGATCTCCCTCTGTCTACCCATTCCTCCAGGAGCCTTTCAGATGAGGATGTGGAGTGAGTGGTGAAAAAATTGTTTAGCACACCGGCCCTGGCTAAATTACTATCTTCTCCAAGCCCGAAGGAATTGGAGCCATCCCATTCTACTCTTGCATCTTCAATTCCTCCTCTGATCACCCTGGAGTCTTCGGAGTCAGAGGGTCTGAATCCAATAGCAGTGGAACCTTCGGCACCGAGACCATTCTTGGTTTCTTCAGTTCCGACTTCGACTCTGATTTCCTCGGCTCCATCCGATGCCGAGGAGTCTGGGAGCTGACGTTTGCCAGTTGGCTCCAGGGAGGGGAGTTGGCATGGTCTGTCCTCTGACCCAACTCTTCCCCTCGGTGCCTCGACTAGGTTGAGTGCGGCTTCCACCTCAGCTTTGGAGCCATCTCCCCCTCCCTGGAGTCGACCCTCAATCTCTTTGGAGCAGAGGCCTTCTGCAGGGTGGGGGGGGTGAAGCTTTCAAGCTGATGGACAGGATGCTGTCCATTAAAATGGCCCCACGCTCAGTTCCAGTCTCTCCTTCCAGGTGCCTGTGTCCATCTCTTCACCACCCTCTCCTTCCAAGTGTAGAGACCCAGAGTCTCAGGAAGCCACCACGAGTGGTATTCCCTCTTCCAAAACTTCCCCTGAGTATCTCTCTGAGTAAGTCCCTAGGAAGAGATAGTGCAAGAGGGAGCACATAGACTCCCCCAAGTCTGTCACTTCTGATACTGATTTGGATGAGTCTGAAGGATCCCCACAGTCCCCCTCTGAAGATGTCTCCTTTGCAGACATCCTGGAGATTCTAAAACAAAGGGGTGTCTGGCAGCCCACCAACCTGTCAGAGGATGAATCAGTATACCTGGAGGCTTTTGGGTCTTACCCTTCCACCTCCTGGGTGTCTCCCCCTATGACCAGTTGCTCAGTCTCATTTCCAGAAAGGCTTAGACTTCACCCGATACAGTGGAGTGTATTCCGTGGAGGTCTAACAAATTTATCACAGCCCCTAAGGAGAAGGAATTTTTGACTAAGAGTGTCTCTGTAGATGCCATGGTGGTGGTGGAAGCCACCAATAAGGAGCTTTCTGAGACCTCCTCTTCTGTTCATCCTCCTAATAAAGAGTCTAGGACTATGGACAGATATGGCAAGTGCACCTTTTCTTCAACAGCATTTACTCTCCAATCACTGAATTACCTAACCCATTCCATGAGACTTCAGAGGGATCTCCTCAAAGAGCTAGGAGAGACCCTTCAGGGTACAGTAACTGCGAGGTCCATGGAAAAAGTGTCTCACAGCTTGCCACCCTCACTTCTATTACTAACTTCTCCATGAGACTAATTTCATATGTGGCTGATGGAGCGAGTAGAGCGGTGGCGGCAGGCATTTCCCTCTGGAGACATTCCTGGATGTGCCTTTGTAACTTCGCCAAGCCCTTCAAGTCTTCCTTCACCAATGCCCCTTTTGATAGTTCAGCCCTCTTTGGACCTAAGGTGAAAGAAATGCTAACCAGGTGTGAACAAGAAGGGAAAACCTTATCTGCCATGGGAGTCTGTTTTTCTGCTCCTTCTAGACCTTACCCCAAAGGGCAAAATGGCAGAAAAATGTGGTTCCTCAATCCCAAAAAGGTTTCTCAGATGCACGTGGTGACTCTTCCCCCAGGGGCAGAGGGGGAAGTTATAATGCAAGATGCCGACCCCGCAGCAGAGGAGGCCCGCAGAATCAGAGTGACAGAGATACATTCTCTGACATGCTCTTTCAGTGCTCCTGACAGGAGGCCCACCTACTCTTCTCTGGTGGCAGTTGGGGTCGTCTGTCCCTGTACCCAAATGCCTGGCTAGAAATTTCCGACGACAAATGGGTACAGACAATAATATCCAGAGGCTATTACATCCCCTTTTCCTCTTCCCCTCCAAAGATCCAGTCCTTGCCAGACAGTCCACCCAACCAAAAGAACCATGCAACACAAGAGATCCTCTCATTGCTAGACAAAAGGGTCATCCAAGAAGTCCCTGCAGACCAAGTAGGATCCAGAACTTACTCAAGATTCTTTTTGGCTCCAAAAAAGACAGGGGACTGGAGATCCATTCTAGATCTCAGCAAACTAAATAAATCAGTGAAGAAGTCAAAGTTCTGGATGGTAACTCTGCAGTCAATCTTCCTGTTCATTGGGAAAGACAACTGGATGTGCTCTATAGATCTCCAGGATGCGTACTACCATTTACAGATAGACAGATCATCCAGGAGACACTTGTGCTTCTGGCTGGGAGCCAGTCACTACCAATTTCGAGCCCTGCCCTTTGGCCTCACTACAGCCCCCAGAGTGTTCACCAAATGTATGGCAGTCATCACGGCTCACTTGAGACATCAGGGAATCCAAGTGTTTTTGTACCTGGATGACTGGCTCCTCACCTCCACCACCAGGCATCTACTACTCCAAGCCAGGGATGAAATTATACCAAAGACTAGGCATTACTATAAACCTAAAAAAATCTGCCTTGTCACTGTTGCAATATATTATCTTCTTAAGAGCAGAAGTAGATTCAAGAGACATGATGGCAAAACTCACTCCAGACAGAATACAATCCCCTTGTCAGCAAGTCAAATACTTGATGTCGAGAACCAAAGTTCAGGCCAGGTATGTATTGCAAGTTTTAGGTGCCATGGCTGCAGCAATCCTTCTAGTACCCCTAGCTCGACTACACATGAGAATTCTACAATGGTTACAATTTGGACAGTGGTCAATGCAAGACTTTCCTCTATCCCACCAGATTGTCATTACGGAGTCATGCAAAAGTGATCTCCTTTGGTGTCTCCAGATTGACCAATTGCATTAGGGCCATACCAAATGCAGTGGTGACCACGGACGCTTCCCAGATAGGGTGGGGGGGCATTCTCTAGGAATGACGGTCCAAGGTCTATGGCAGGATCACAAGAGCCACTTGCACATCAATGTCCTGGAGATGAGAGCAGAGCTTTATGCATTGCAAGCACTTCAGGGCTCTCTCCCTTTCGGAACAGATGCAATCCAGACAGACAACATGCCAGTAGTGTGGTAAATAAACAAACAGGGAGGAACCAAATCTTATCTACTATGTCGCGAGGTGGAACGAGTATGGAAATGGGTGATCGCTTCTCAATGCTTTCTGATAGCAATGCATATCCCAGGGAAATCAAATGTGATTGCAGACAAACTCAGCAGAGCCATTCTGTTGCCTCACGAGTGGTCCCTGAAACCAGAGATTGCGGAAAAGATTTTCCAGAGATGGGGCCAGCCTTGCTGCAACCTGTTTGCCACTTCCATAAATGCCAAATGCAGCGACTACTTTGCCCAAATTCCCCCTCCGGGGAAGTCACTCAGGGATGCACTGGTTCATGATTGGCCCCCAGGACTACTTTATGCCTTTCTCCCTTTTCCTCTAATTCCCAAAACTTTACAAAAGACCAGGTCATTGAAAAGCACAATGATCCTCATTGCTCCTTACTGGCCTCGACAGATTTGGTTTCCCTTTCCTCAAGCCCATCTGTTGGAGGAATCTTGGATTCTGGATCCGATTCCAGACCTATTAACCCATTCTTCGGGAGAGTTCCATCCATCTGTCCACAACCTCAAGTTGACAGCTTGGCTGCTCCAGTTCCACATTTAGCCAGGGCTGGGAGGTTGGCATAATGGTTAAGGTGTTCACCTTACATAACAGAAGGTGCAGGGTTTGATTCTCACATGGGGTAGTTGGCTAGGCTTAAAATGGTCCACAAAGGCAGTTAGCCTAGTACCAACCTATGAACCTATAAGCTTTTATTCTTTTTCCCCTGCGATGAGTCATATCCTCATTTCTTCCCATAAACCTTCAATGAGAAAATTGTACTCCAGTAAATGGAAAAGATTTTCATGTTGGGCAGCTGAACACAATATTGAACCTCTCACCACCCCTATTCCAGTGATTTTAGAGTTTCTTTCCAAACTTTTTGAAGAAGGTGCGGTAGCTGCCACTATTAGAGTTCAATTAGCTGCCATTTCTAACTTCCATATGTGAAAAATGGGTGTTCCAATTATGTCTCAACAGGCTGTGTAAAGCTTTTCTTAAGGGTACATTTCTACTCAGACCTCCAATCAGGGAACAACCAATGCCATGAGATCTAAGCTTTGTTCTAATGTCTCTGACTTCATCACCCTTTGAACCTTCATCACACTGTAGTTTAAACTTTTTGTCATGGAAGACCCTCTTTTTGGTTGCTATAACCTCTGCAAGAAGAGTTTCAGAGCTGCAGGCCCTATCTGTTCATCCTCCTTATATTGTTTTTCATAAGGATAGGGTATCTTTGAGAACCAACCCCTCATTCCTTCCGAAGGTCTGTGCCAAGAATAACTTAAATCAATCCATTGAGTTGCACATGTTTTTCCCAAATTACAGTGACAAGGCAGAATATAGACTACACCAGTTGGATGTGTATAGGCAATTGCATTTTTACCTGCACAGAACTAAAGATATAAGAAAGTCTGACCAACTTTTTGTGTCATTTTCTGACAAAAAGAAAGGGTTACCAGTTTCTAAAGTGACATTATCTAAGTGGCTTATGGATTGTATTGCCTTCTCCTATAGCAACAATAACAAACAACTGCCAAGAAAGATAAGCGGACATTCCTCTAGACCGGTCTCAACTTCCTCTGCTTTTCATGCCAGGCTCCCTAGTGACTCTGTTTGTGCAGCAGCCACATGGGTGACACCCTATACCTTTATCACTCATTACAAACTTGATGTGACCTCCCAGAACAGGTTTTCCATTGGATCCACTGTATTGAAGAGTCTTTTTTCCTGAGCCACCCAGGGATCTAGGTGCTAGGGATGCTGTCCCAACCAGCAATAATTACAGCAAGATAGGACAACATAACATTAAGAACTGTGTGCTCACCATAACGTTCCATGTTTGTTGTCCATCTTGCCTACATTCTTGCATCCAATCCTCCTCCCTCCTCCTGTGTCCTGGAGGAACTGATGGACAAACCTTGTAACACATTCTTAGCTATGAAGATTTGGGCTCTTTGTGTTATTTTGGCTTATGCTAAATGTATTGGTATATTGTATATAGTTTTATATATATATATATATATATATATATATATATATATATATATATATATATATATATATATATATATATATATGTAGTATTAGGCTTGCTTGCAAACAAGATCTGGGGATGTAGCCCAGGGCACCATGGGATAGGAGTTATCCTCGAGCCACTGGAAGCTCTCGAGATTTAGTATTCGGCTGTGTTGGAGCCGAGGATCGGCTCCAAACCCAACCAGCAAGAATGTAGGCGAGATGGACAACAAACATGGAATGTAATGGTGAGTACATAACTTCTTATTAATCTGTTATTAGCCAATTCAGAGTCAGTCATTACTCTGTGACTTTAATCTTGATCCCGTTCCCTTCCCCTGATGATGTGTGTTGTACCAGGGCAAGGCCTGCATTGCTGGCCCACTGGCATGTTCATGCTTTGACATGTACACTAAATATGGCTTCAGCATTAGCTGCTTGGAAGACTGAAAGCATGCCACTGACTTTTGTTCTTCTAGCTGTTCCATCTGTTTACCTATGGGTGTTAGTATTGCAGTGTAGACCAAGCACCTCACTCTCCTATGGTAGGTGAGCAGATGATAGTCACTCAGTCTTACCCTTCCCAACCACCTTCTCCATCACCAAGATTTCTGTTTGTTCTGGTGTCATCTGGATCATAGTCAAGACATACCTAACTGGGTTAGAGAATGATGGCCTAATACACTGAATGGGAAACAGCCAGAAAGCAGTCAGTGTGTATGTGTGCACTGAGTGTAGGGTGGCATTACTCCTTTCAGTAAATGAAATAAAAAAGCTAGCATTTGACAATGCCAACTATAATTCTATTGCTAATGCACCATAGCACTGTTTTAGAAAGGAGAGAGAGTTGCAAAGAAATATAGGTTACCATTTGGTGTTTGGTTATTTAAAATGCAATATTGGATAAAACTGCAAGTACTAACACCATTTCTGTATAGCCATGTATATTTTAAAAAGTGTAGATAAGGTTACTGACTTCAAAAATGGTATGTGATGATTCAGAAGTTAATGCTAGATATAGCTGAAAACATTAAATAATGCAATGTTGGACCTTTAGGTGATAATTTAGGCATCTCATGTGATTGCTGCCAACTGTGGTGCTGCTGACCAACTCTGACAATTAGATAAAGAGTTAGGAGGTAAGGACTGAACATCTGATGTGTCCTTTCTTTCCTGGGAAGGAGTTGTTTATATTAATCAATACCAAATTTATAGCTGGCAAAAAAACAGATGTCTTGGTTCTGATAGTAACATAAGGAGTCTGGCAGATATCCTGTGTGTATAGTCAAGAATATGTGCACTGAGCATTGATGTCAGTGGCCATCCATGCCCAAGAGGAGAGCTGCAGAAAGTGGTGAAACATACTAGACCTTTTTATTTATTTATTTGTTAGCTGGATACATGAACTAATAACATACAAAAAATGGACAAGCCCAGCAAACAGCTATACTAAATCACCAAGGCCCCAAAGCAAACAGGCTGCCTAGAAACATCAGGACAACCAAAATACACATATAACATTTTATTAACTAAGCTCTTCCATCTCCTATACCAGAGACTTCATCAGAATAACAAAATCCATTGACAATCTCTCTTAAATAAAACTAAAACCAACCCTATTGGTAGTAAAAGATTTTCATAATGAATCACCATTCCAGTTTTAAAAGGGCAAGATAAATACACAATAAGACAATGTATGTTGCACAGGGAAACAACAAAATAAAATGAATTAAAATACACAAGATAAAAATGCAAAATGTCACATATAAAAAACATTTGGGTTGAATATGTTCCCCATAAATAAATACATATGAAAAAATATACATTTGAAAGAACATATGTATAAGTCTACTAAAAGGTAAAACATATATAACAAATTTTTAACATTTTTCGATACTCTAGTGCTTTCAACTTGAGGATTGGAGTAATGGAAAAATAGTCGTTTAAACCTGGTGGTGCCCCTGCACGTAAACGCAATTGCCACCTCAACTCACAGCATTCCAGTTTTAACCCCCAGTTATCCCCTCATTCATGGAGTATAACCTGTTACAACACCCAAAATCTAAAATCAGCCCCTTTACATAATTGGCTGTGTTTGTATAAAGCATTGGATTCTTTTCTATGATTAATTTTGTGTAGGTGTTCATAAATCCTCTGCTTTAAACTATGTTCTGTCTTACCACATAATATGAGGGGCAAGAAACACAATATGCTAAATAAACCATTCCCCTAGTAAAAACAGTTGTAGTACCCAGCAGGAGTTAGTTTAATATCAGACCCAAGCATGGACAACTGTCCAGTGTTGGCAATAAAATGATATTGTGGGCATCTCCCACATTTAAATGTACCAAACTTTGGTCTATTAATAGCCCTTCCAGAGAGGTTTGTGGTCTTTTTATGTATGTTCTATAAATTGGGACCTCACCTATAACTAAATTTCATTGGTTTCTCGAACACTTTTAAACTGTTAGGCATGGATGCAAACATGTCCCAGAACTTACAAAAAATATTTCTAATTTCCTGCATTTCCTGATTGCACTAAGTAGGGTCCCAGTTTTCAGGGTTCCTTCTGGGTCACAATCCCCCCACCATCCTGAGAAGTGAGGTTATTTATGGGGAGTACTGGTTGGGGTGAACTAAACAGGGGTACAAATTTGCTTCCCCATCCATCAAGTATTTCATTTTGTAATGAATTGATGAGAGATCTGGGGTAACCTCTGGCCAAAAATAGTGATTCAATAAAATGTAACTGTTCCATTAAATCTTCCTTAACAGAAATCATTCTTGCAGCCCTCACAATCTGCCCTTTCACTATACTTTTCTTTTGGTGAAAGGGGTGATTGCTTTTAAAATGTAAATATGACTTAGAAAATTATCCTTTCTGTATAATTTGAATACAAACCTACAATTTTGCACATCCTTAAAAATTCTAACATCCAAAAAATGTGTGTGCAAACTCTCCACATTATGAGTAAAAATAAGGAACTCATTGATGCTGTTAATAAATGTCATAAAGGCCTTGATTTCCTCCACACACCCTCTCCAAACTATAAATATATCATTCAAAAAATGATAATATGCTTGGATGTTGTTGAAAAAGATCCTTTATATCAATGGTAATAAAATGGTAACCTGGGTCAAATTCCAAACTCCCCATTTTAATCAAAAATCCCAGCAGTCCACCAATATATGGATGTAAAATATATAAAAAGATTTTAGCTTAGTGTCCACATAAATGGCTAACAGCTGTGTCTTGGACCCTTTCAGATGAAACAATAGGCCTAAAAGAGGGGGTCGGTGGTGCTTTTGTGAACTTTAGGAATGCTGAAAATACTGGTTTAAAAAGTCATACAGTCCTTTATCAATAGCCCCCAGTAAAAGATTCTCCTCTAAAATCATGTCAATATCTTTGTAGGCTATAAAAATTTAATTGTGTGATACTTGAATGTCTCTGTTGTCAGCATTCAAAATTTCCAGCATTTTGGCAGAATAAGACTATTGTTCCATAATCACCACCCCACCCCCTTGTCACATTTCATAATTTTAAGTTCCTTGTTGTTACTAAGGTCTTTAAGAATGATCACCTCTTGATACATAAGATTACTATAAAGCTTCCTTTTCTTTTTAGAAAAAATCCTAATATCATTGTCCACCATTGTTTCAAAATTACTCGGCATAGCATGTAAAGGGGTATTAGCAATACTGTTTTTCCGAAGCCTACTAAAAACATGGTCATTGGCAGCACCACTGAAAATCACCTCTAAATTAATCTTCCTAATAAATAACTTAAATCTAAAACCAATTCATTTATGTCAAACCTCCTAGCTGGGACATAAGTAAATCCTTTACAAAACAGTTCAAAGTGAGAAATATTCAAATCCAAATCACTGTAATTAAAAACATGAAAACTGTCAAAAGTAACTGTACATCCATCCTTGTGAATAACATGTGAGGGGGAAACAGGGGAAACAACTGTGCTACCCTCGATATTAAATGAAGCCCTGGGAGTCACTAACTTCTTCTGCCCCTCTGTACTTTGTGACACTCTGACCACTGAAACCGCCCCTGAGGTTGTCAGTTTGTGACTTGGGTGCATGTAGGATGGGAGTCTAAGTTCTGTATACATGGTGACCTCCTCAAGGGCTGAGGTTCTAAAGGAGCACTCCTTCCCTGATGAAAATTATTTTCTGGGATAACACCCATCCCCTATTATGATGTTCATGCTGGTCCCCATAAGTACTCTGCATAGTATTTCTCCTTCCCTTATTTAGGGCACGTTCATATGTTTGCCTTCCCTATAATCTTTGTTGTCCCTTTCTAACTTGTATAATTTCCTAGTCTTAATTTTCTGAACAGCCTTATCCACATCCTTAAAAATAACAAAATATTTGTACTTGTAGTCATTCAAACTAAACATTAAATCATCCTGAATACATTTGTTTAAATTCAAAATGTCCTTGTGCAGTTCACTGACAATTTTCTCATTATTTTTAACAATAGCCTGAATAATGGCTAAGCCACAGTCACTTAAAATGTCTATTAATTCCTTATGAAAGTCTGACTCAGCTTCCACACTGTTTGAAACTTGACTATCAGTCCCTTTGAAACCTCCTTCTGTGCTAAACATTCCTGCAAATACCAGTTTTCTACAATAAGGGATTTGTATTTTAACAATTTATCATCTAGTTTGTAGGACCTACCTTGGTCGGATATATCACCATCAGTCACATTAGTCCTCTGATTAAAATCCACTCGAGCGAGCCACTGGTTAAAATCAAAATCAACCCATTGGTGCAGCCAGCCTGGTTGCTTTGGTGATTTAGTATAGCTGGATACATGACCTGGTCCATTTTGAAATCTTTTAGCAATGCCATAGATCACAAGGGATTATAAATACAGTATATTGAAGCTTAAGCTTTTTAGATTAGACAATCAGCCAGAATGTTTTTCAGATGTATGTATGGGGAGGACAAGTATACTTGGAGAAATCTCACACAGTCTTAGGGAGAATATGCAAACTCATTTTAGTTAGTTAAGTGAAAATCAAAAGTGAAGGCAGACCCTAAACTAATGAAACACTACCCAGCCAAAGATGTCTTAAGGATGTCTTCTTCTTTGTCACTGCACTATCCTCTGTGTTACTGTCTTTGGTAAATATCTCCACAGCCCCACTAGACACTATGAAAAATGGATTCTGGGAAAAAGAGGGAGTATCTCTAGGTGACAGTGAAATTACCCTTTAGAGAATCAGTGAAGTTGCTCATCATCAGATGGTAGCCTAGAAACTGCCGCACCTAGAGAAAATAAGACTGCTGTGGTATATAAGTCAGAGGAGGCTTTACTTTTAGGTCTGGACAAGTTAGTCTGTCACTGTGTATCTGGAGACTCACTATTAATCCTAGACAGATATGATCAAAGTAAAGTATGTTTGACAACCACAGCAGTTATTACAGTGTCCTATGTATAATGCCTGTTTAATGCAAGCTAAACCCCTGGCTGAATTCTGGCTTGTGTCTAAATAAACTATTCTTTGGTTGTCTACTAATAAATGTGGTCACTCACTCGCTCACTGAATAATAAATAAGATTAGTGGCAGCAAACATTAATTCAATCGTCCACAGCACATTACTAGATATCATGAACATTATTCACTACTGCTTGCCAATAAATAAGTTCTTACATGGGTTTGCAACTCACAAGGGAGAGAAGGCCATGTAAATCCTTAATTTGTGGTATTTTCTGTCGAGATTGCATTTTGCATGTTCAGAGTACAGAAGTCAACAGTTCAAGCCCAAGCATGAATGCTGCTTAGATAATAAACTGTTAGTAGTCAAAACCAAAATCTCTAAACATACATTTTTAATGTGTTCAGTGTATTTTTTCCTCAGATTATGTGATAAGACTTGGTGCAAAATGGACCACAAATGCCAACTGTACTTTTATGCTGATGGATTAGCATATCTTTTAAAAAACATGTTATCCATGCAGTATTGTCCTTTAGCTGTGATTGCAAGATGAACTTTGGTAGAAAATACATATTTGTGAAATCAGGGCTTTGTATTTGCCTTCTGCTGCAGTTTCTGGCATGGTCTCTACCTGAGAAGGCAGAGTGTTTTTCCCATAAGCCTCAGTCCTTATAGCTGAAGAAATAAAGCAAGGCTAAATTAAAATGTCTACTTCCTCTTTGACAGTGTTAGTAAGTTTTAAGCACGAATATAATTTCTTACCAGAATGTTGTAGCATGGATTTATGTAGTGTACAAGTAGACACTGGGCATGTATTTTCAGTCTTGTCTAGAGAAAGGACATTGTGACCATATGACACCTCCTGTTTCCATTGACAGTGGTCAACAATTATATCTTACTTTGCTACTTTTACACCCCAAAAACAAATGCCTATTAATTGCTAGGATAGACTATAAATCCCTCAAGCCCCAGAACAGAATTAAGCAGGTACCAAGAATGAATAAATGAATCTAATGACAAACATGGCGTCTGTATTTTCATTTAGAATTGGGCAAAGAATGAGGAATACTCTGTTGTAAAAATCATCATTTTAGACCAAAAAGATGGAGCTTGTTCATATCTCTTCCCCCAAATACACATTGAAGATTGGGCTAGCTACCTGGTGGTGTGAACATTGGCTCTAGAAGGTTGTCATTGTTAAAGTGACACCCCAACTCATTCTGTGAAAAAATGGGAAAAATGGATTGTAGATGGATGGATAATTTGCAAACCTGTATAATAAACAGTGGATGCTAACAGAAAATATTTCCAAACTGAATTATTATTGGACTGCTAGTTTTAAATCTGTGCTTCATGAATTCAAGACACAGAAGCAGACAGATGTGCTGAACTAGAATGAAATGCAGTATACAAAGAAGACCAAAGTCTCCTAAATTTATGGAACTTTTTAGGATGTTCAGTTATACACTTTTTTTGTAATTAAAACTTACATTCTGTTAAACTACTTAATCTGAAAAAAAAGAGTGAATCTGCATTTTATCTGTGGCCCATGTTTTGCTCTGAATGATAAGGAACCATCATGGAAAATTATTTCTTGGTGGAAGTGAAGTAGGTATACACACACACACACACACACACACACACACACACACACACACACACACACACACACACACACATACATTAATTTCCAGGGCAAGCTACACACACACACACACACACACACACACACACACACACACACACACACACACACACACACACACACACACTAACTTCCAGGGCAAGCTGGTAATATCCTCTAATACTACAGCCTTATATCCTGGTCCAAGGCAGCAAAATGCTGCCACTCCAGATTACCTGACTGGGAAACTCTCAAATACTGCTTCAGTCTGTATAATAAGCCAAATAATTGCAAACACATATAGTAGTGTGTAGCAGACTGATCTGGCCAGTTTGAGGCAGGTACAAGTAGCTTCTCACTATTTAGCAGTACTCCCCTTATCAATTAATAAATAAGTTAATAGATGATCAGCCATAAGCTTTCTAAAAGTAAAAAAATAAAATACCTAAAAATGGATGAGCTAAGTAGTACTGTTAAATTGTACAGAGAAAACAGAAAAAAATTCATTTGAGAAAAGAGATTACAAAAAAGAAAAACATAAGTCTGCAACTCAGACTTCTCTTATCAGTCTATTAACTAAAGGAATGACTGATTTCTAAGATGCTCTTTCTGAGATTTCCAAAGACATTATAGACAGAGATATAATTGAGGAAACAAACTCACAAGTTTCTGCACCACAAGCTCCAGGGTTGTTCTCCCAGAAACCATAGATGCAGTTGATAGTGCTTTCCAATTTGCCTATTAATAGTTTGCTTTCATTCTGTTGGCTGTTATCCCCTTACATCATTTTCTAATTCTGATTTTTACAGCTTTTAGCTTTCTGGTCTAGGAACAGTCATGGATCTCGTAATCACAGGCTAGAACAACTGAATGTTTTTCCTTGAAATCAGAGGATTTCTTGTGGTTCTAAGTTTCACATAATGACAGTGGAGAAATATGTCTGATGAAGAAAAGTGATATATTTGCTTTTTTAAGAACTTAGGTACACGGAAATGAAGTATAATTTGTGGTTAGAAAACAATGCTCAAGCATTGACAACTAGAAATCTTCTAATTAAAAAAAAATTAGTAGAAAACTGAAAGTTATATAGAAATTGCATATATTCCTAACAATAAGTGGATTATCTGCATAGTCTGCAATGAGTGGATTATCTGCATAGTCTGAAAAAGTACAGTATGCTGCATGTTTGTATGTCTTTTGGAAAAAGAACCCTTAAAGGTAGTTTACTCTTTTACATTTTTGAAGAAAACAAAAAAGAAATAGTAGTACTTTGACATTTAGCAGTTATTGTGAGCCCAGAAAGGATTTTTTCCTTATCCATAATTAGTGTTATACAAAAACACAAAGCTGTAAAGAAACTATAAATGCTTATGTCACCGAGTTAAAGAGCAGAGCTAGATGCCATGCAATTGATGAGTAGTATGATTCAGTAATGAAAGAGAGTAGTTAATGGTATAAGAAATGATGAAATGAGGGGCAGACTATTAAGAGAAATACGTCTGACTTTATAAAAAGCTGTATACTGAGCAAGTGAAATTAGCAGTATACAGTTATGAGAATTAACAGAAGAAGTGAATTATGTGTGTAAAATAAAATGTGAAAAATGAGAAATAAAGTGAGTGCCTTGCAAAGGAAATTGATATGAAAAACGATAACCAGCTGGCAACATACTATGGCAGTAGAGCAAACAAGAAAATATTGTGCAGCTGAAATTGAAACCTAAGGTAACAGGTATAGTAGCATATGTGAGAGAAAGAATGCATCTGAAAGAGGTACTTTCATAGAAAGTGAAATGTTTGCATGAATGTCATCTGGCAAATTATAAGGGATGAGAATCCTAATGTGGAAGCATTAAAATTTATGAGAAACCTAAAATAGAAATGACAGTCTCAGAGGGTGGGAGACATTTACATAAAGCTTTCATACTTATACAGGGAAAAATCCGTACTAAGGGACATGTGTTTTCTACATAGAAATGAGAGTAGAATAAATGTTGAGATACTGTTTGCTATGCCAGACAAATGCATCACTGCATCAGTCAGTTCTTATTTGAAATTCTAACTATCTAAATAACCTTGGTCTGATCTAAGTTTTGATCTTTATGGGCTTTTGGTTCCCAGTGAATGACTGAGTATGTTTCTTATTGTTATACTTAATGTATCAGAGAGACAGTGAGGACTGATAATGTCCACCTACTAACAGCCTTTGGTTTAAGGGATTTTACAAGTAGTGAGGAGTGAGACACACAAAGGTGGAGCCACAGTGAAAACAATCTATTGAACTACTGGCACATCTCATAGAAAATATAGGTAACATATTAGAATTGCCAAATCCAGACAAAGTCACTGGAGACAATTAGTTATGTTCTAGAAGTATCCATATATCATACTTTTGAAACTACTCCATCCAATTTACTGCTTAAACACAGCTTCAGAAACAACATATCTTGCATATCTAGGCCCAGAGCCAGAAACTATGACAAGATAAGCAATGGGACTCAGAGTTTTTACAAAGTGGTTGCATATTTTGTGCAAAGAGCAGCCATGCACTAGGTGGGACCAGTTTAGAGACACAGAGCACAATTGCCAAAAGCCAAGCATTTGTAGCATAATAAGATAACAGCAATAGAACAAGGGAAATCAGAGATGCAAATAAATTTAAACAATGTGGCAGAGTAATTTCGAAGCATATATATTCTGTACAGTGAGACTCTGTCACCAGTGTTGTTGACTGCAGCAAAATCTTGGTGTTATGAGAGACAGACCACAAAACCACGTATGGAGTGGCCACTGCACTAGAAAATATGTGTTTGCAAGAAGCTGTTATTGTTGGAAGTCATGGTGTGGCTTGTCATCACCCTTGATGGTGCCAAATCATCCATCTACTCCTAACATATAAATACCTCCTTGCCACAAAAACTATGGTCTGCTACCATCTATATAGGGCCAACATGCAGGAGATGGTCAAGATGTGTCACCGTCATATACAGGCCCAGGGGATGGATGAAGTACCTATCCCTGTGGACATCAAGGTATTTGTGACTTTGAGAATACTACCTTTAGGGACCTTTCAGAAACTATATTACAAGCATCTGTATCAAGAATACTACACCAATTTCTCAATGTCATGCTACACATGTGGAGGAGATTATGTGGCTTCCATATATCACCAAAAAGAAAGGCAAAACATGGGCTTTTTATGATGTAGCCCATGTCTCTTATATATCAGGGGCCATAGACAGCATTCACATTTCAATAAAGGCCCCATCTGGAAGCAGAGACAAAGGTGTATCAACCATAGGGAGTTCCACTCTATCAACAGGCAGATAGTAAGTAATGCACAGGGTATAATATACACCATGTCTGCAGGCCATCCAGGCAGTGCCAATGACTTCCACATATGATACACACACAACCTATACCAGGGGTTTGTGTAGGGTGATTTCTCCTAGGGACATCTTATTAGTAATGAAAGGTATGCCCTGGTGATATAGTTAATTAGATACCCTCATGGCAGGGTAGAAAATGGCTAAAACACTGCCCAGGTCATTGTTGAACATGTGCCTGATCTGCTTAAGGCCCTCTTCAATTGTCTGGATGTATCTGGTGGTGCACCTCAGTACAACCCTGCAACATGCAGTAAAATTTCTGCATCCCTTGCAGTGTTATGTAACATCCTGATATGCAAACAGCTAAAGCAGAGCAGAGTAATTCAAGAGGAGGCAGTATCAGACTCAATTGTTAGAGGAATTGCCTGGTGAGGAGCCTGTGGAGGAGTGCGCTGCAGAAGACGACTCTGCCAAGTAGAGGTGGGTGCAATATGTCATGACAATGGCTAAGAGGTAACACCTGGTTCATGTTTATAGGCCAGAATAAAACAGCACATAGAAAATTAAAAAAAAATGATGCATGATAAGTACACCCAGACTGTGATATAGTATGGACAGACTAGCCACACTGTGCATCAATAATAGGCTATCCACATAACAGAGTAATGAGGGCAGGGCACAGTTATCATGAAATGTAGAAGCTGGGATGGACACAATGATAAATGTCAGCAAAGTGCAATGTGTGTGTGTGTGTGTGTGTGTGTGTGTGTGTGTGTGTGTGTGTGTGTGTGTGTGTGTGTGTGTGTGTGTGTGTGTGTGTGTATGATGGGACACAGCTTCAGCAGATATTACAGTACTCTGCAGGGAACGGGTGGACATTTGCACGTCACCTGCAGGAGACATATTCACTGACAATGCACATGCCTGTCCATGAAAGCTCTTTCGCTCCATCTCTCTCTTGGTAAGATCACAGGCATGATTAATATCACACTGAGAGGAAGGTGTGGTCTATGAGTATGAATGGTGGCTCATGCACTCTGTTCATGAATGCTCTGTCCACATTTACATCCATGTCACCCCATAGTGCTCTCAACAATGGATGATTTTGTGGAGGTATGGATGATATGGGTCCAAGACCATGTCCACCCCTTTCCATGGGGGGTGCCTCCCCACTATAAGCAGAGGTAGGCTGATCACAGAAAATGGGTTGGCCAGTATATGTAGCCAAATGGTGGTATCTACTGCATGCACTTTTCCTATACCACATATTCATGATGCTGCACATCTGACCTACGCACTTTGCCAGGTCATCACACAGACCAAGTACAAGCCCAAGCAGCTCAGCTATGTCAGTGTTGGTGTCTCCTTGTCCCTGTATTGTACCTCTGCACAAACTCTGGGTTGTGGCCATGGACACCGATCAGGAGGTGGATGATACTTATGGCATTCTTGGCCAACATCATGGTATCTCCTGATGTCATCTTCATGCTCTGTGGTACTTATGACAACCAAGGATAGCTGTGCTACTGGTGATGCGACCACTCCCTGGGCAGATGTGTCTGCATTTTCCTGTCCCTGAGTATCATCCTTGGTTTGTGTGATTGGTTGGACAGGGGAAGAAACTATGTCTATGGAATGGGATGAAAATATGGCTGTCAAGTTGCCCAAGTCTGCCAATGACATCAGCACCCATGACCATGCTGGGATGTGGCTACCAATATCCTCACAATCAGATAATTCCCCAACATCAGGAATGTCTATATCCACATTAGAGGTCTCTAATAACACAGAATAATTGAAAAACACAAGAGGTTACCCAAACCTAGTCAGAACCCTTTCCCAATACCTTCATTCCAGTGAGAATATGCTACTAGTAATTTAAACAGGACCCATGACCATACTGAGATGAAGAATGTTTAGACTTAGAATGTTTCTCTAGCATTTCTACAGTTTGTCAGTTTTATCTTTTGACTTACCTTAAGTCACATAAAAAGTTAATAGAAAATATGTTTTTCAGCATGAAAGATGTATGGGGAAGTGGTACACCAGAGGCACAGTTTAATATTACCCTAATCATATTAAAAAGTTAATACACCTCGGGTTTTGCTGGACATATAGAGAAATGCACCAGAGGCATGCTTTAATGTTAGCCTAATCATATTAAAAGTTAACAAACCTCAGGTTTTGCAGCTTATGGACATACAGAGGTATGCAACTCTAATGTTTGGCTTCACTGACTGTTTGTAATGGTCTATGACATATAGGGCCACGCTCAAAACTTCTATGGGGGAGGGGGTATTACTGGACGACACCATTTTAAATATTACTCTGATCCACTTAAAAGCAGAATAGAGCAATAGATCTTACATCCAGATGAATTTATTGACAATAAGAAGTATGACACTCAAATGTCTCGCATAACTGATTGAGTGTAATCATTGGTTATTTTAAAGGGATGGGAAAAATAACAGGCAATTTGTTGGACTTTCTGTTAACTCAGGGACTGGTAAAGCATGTGGCAGCGTGTGAGTGTATTTGAATATTTGTATGTGTGTTTGGAAATGAATAAGTAAAGTGCCTTTATTAATATGATGCACTAACTGCCAGAGGTGATTACCACAAGGGCAACAGAAAAGGGCCACTTAGAGTTTGAAATGATCACCGAAAAAATTCAGGGACATGAAAACTAGGCAATAATGAAGTGTTTCCTTATTGTGGCTAATGTGTCTCTGAATCACTGGTTTCCGTGATATTGCTAACAGAGCCTTTTGCTGTAGCCTTCCTTTCTTCTTGCTGCTGGCCTGTCTTTGAATCCTGCTATAGTTTATATAGCAGCTCAGGCTCACTTTTATCCATGACCCAGACAGTGCAAGCATAATAGCATATGCTCAGTGCACCACACTTATGTTATGAATTGAGGATTAGGTATTAATTATTGCCACCACCCAAATAGGAAGTTAGAGTGGAGTAGAACAAAAACAAAAGGAGGGAGTACAAGTGTTTTTTTTTCTTTTTTTCTAGTGGAAAATGTAAAGTTGCAAAGAAATCAGATATAAATAGTGTAGATGAAAAGAGAGATGGACTGCAGCAGACAGAGTATACAAAAAGAGTAGGAAGAGTTTATTATTACTGTTGTTATATTGCAACTCTGAACAGTGGGTGAGAATGGGAGAGGAGGGCAGATGAGACAGGATTGAAGAATTTTAAATCATAATAATATTAATCTGTTTTTCATTTGTTTTTCTGTAATGATGGAGAATGGTGTTTATTAATGTAATTCTTTAAATTTTCCAGTGCCATCTAATATTTGCCCATCCCAGGTCCAACCATTATGCACACTATGTATAGTCATGAACTATCCAAACAAAGCACTGAGGTATCCATGGTGTCTGCCCATAGTTATCTGTTTGATTTAACACTTCATATGTTCACTGTGTACAGCAGGAAAATCCCCCTTTATGAATGATGCCTTAAAAGATTGATGCCCCCTGTAGGTTATCTATTGCTGCCTTGTTATAATGGCATTTGAGTTGCAGACCTTGGGAATGTAAGTGCCCTCAGTGGTGGTAACAGGTCTGGACAGCTGAAATAGGCTGGTAAATAATAACCCATTTCCCCCTCCATTGTTTTTCCTTTCATCGTGAAAGGTGTGGTGATGTAACAGGCCTTACATCCTGGTCTCCTCATAGTTGATATGCTGCTGGCAGCATAGGCATCCCACCACTGCTGTTGGTTGCGGATACATTATTTAGTGGCATGGGATTGTTTTGGTATGAGGAACGTCTGTTGGGTAGTCAGTTTGTCTAGTCATTTTACACAAAGAGATATGTGTATGGATCTCAGTATTCTGATGGTATGGCATTGTTCTTTTCCATTTTGACATCGCACTAACTGTTTTTTTAAGTCCTTTTAAATATGATGAAGAAACCTAAAATCACAATCACAGTTGTATTTAGTAGCCCTTGTTCTATCATGGACCTAGCTATTGTACTGTGCTTTGTATGGGGTGAGAGCTTGATACTTCTTAGCCCTACTCTCTGGCAATATCTTTGAATTGTGTTGGCAGTATATATTTTTTAATTCATTCCATTATTGAAACACTAAATTTGTTGTCAAAAAATTTTAGACACCAACCAGATAAAAAGGACAATGAAGAAACAAATACAACTCTAATCATCCTGTCATACAATGTAAAGTAATAGACTCCAGGCATTGTTCCACCATTTCATTTCCAAATTAGTACTTTTTCAAGATTTTAATTTATAACTAAATTGCTGCAGTTTCCCTTTCCAGTCTTTCAGTATTTCATTTCAGTAATGTGTTGCTAGTATTAGCAAACATAAAAGGGCAACAAGTTTCCAAGGTTTTGTAGGCCGTTCCCCTCCAAAACAGTCAGTTCAGGAAAGGTTAAACAAGCACTAAAGCTACAAAAGAGTATATTCAGCCACTATCCAGAATATAGCATGTTCATGACATACCTGATTGAAAGAATCATTTTTATACCTTCCATATTATAAATATTCCTGTCATTCCAGTATTACTGTTATTTAAATCTTGAAGACTATATGAAATCTCATAAAATGAATTACCTGGATTAACACAGAATTTTACTGCTCACATCTGTAACAATGCTAATCAATTTAACAAAGCAAGTCTACACATTTACATTAATTAGCAAAATCACAACATTTGCTAATCAGTTTGAAAGCCCGATACCACTACTTGAATTATTCAAAATGAAGTAGATGATTAAATGAAGCAACATCTATAAGCATCAAAATAAATCAGCCATGCATTTTGAATGCAAAATGTGCTTTTGTGAAACAGTAACAGAAGAACCTCTTAGCATTAAATAATGCAGAAATGGAATAAATAAGAAAAACATGATGTGCAAAACTTAAAAATGAAAAATTAAGATGTCAAGTACATCGCTGAAACTACAAAACAGATTGCTAATGTTAGTAAAGTCCTGGTCTGCAGTAGTGCATGTTTTAGAGTTGCTGTTTTCTTGTAGCATGAAGGAACCATATTAGTTATATTTTGCAATGATGTGTCATGAGCACACATGAGACATATTGCCATGCCAGGCTCTTTGACATTAACTCCCATAATTGATTTAGTCATATAAACTTGCTTGGAAAGTAAACTAATAAATGTAATTTAAACAATAATTGTTATAACCAAGCAAATGTTTTCTTTTTTCTTTTTGGTTACTAGATAAAGGCTGAAATTCATAGGCAGGCACTGCACTCCTCTGCAGCACTATGCAGCCCAAAATGCGATGTGTCCCACAGTTACTCATAAATTAATAAGGTCATGCATGCAGTCAGTAGTCCAAGAAAAGCACAGCACAATAAATTAGTTGATCCATGTTATGGGGAGAAAGAATAGTTGTGTAAAATCTTACCATAACCATACATGTTCTTCTTTTCTATGTTGCAGTATTCGTAACATGGAGGAGTCTGCTGATGGCTGACTCGCACGTCTGAGTCTGCCATTGGCTGACTTGCACATCCAGCCAGTACACAAAAGTCTAGTGCTGCTGTGAGGTATGTGCGACATCGCACAGAAGCAGGACGTACGTCGGTCATAAAGTGATGTCGGGTATAAAGCAGACGTCAGCACTTACCAGACCTCAGAACTGAATGCTGCAAAAAAGCACCAGCCTGATCCTAGGTGAAGAAAACACACCACCAGAAGCCAGGCAAGCATCAGGGGGAAGGCGGGGGGGGGGGGGGATAATACTGCAGCATATAAAAGAAAAGAACATCAATGGTTACATAAGATTTTATAAAACTATTCTATGTCCTTCTATCCATATGCTGCAGTATTCATAACATGAGGGAGAATACCAAAGCTCATGCAGAAGAAGAATTGGGTGGAGGAGCAGAGACTTTCTCCACAAACCCATGAAAAATAGAGCTGGCGAAACCAGCTCTGGACTTGGAAATGCCATCTAACTTATAGTTTTTCATGAAGGTATGAACAGAAGACCATGTAGCAGCTTCCAGGATAGAACAGGTGTCCAAGCCCTTAAAGAAGGCACCAGAGGAAGACACTGGTCTAGTGGAATGTGCCCTAATAGGTGAGGAGAGATTCTTCCCATGAGACACATAACAATAGTAAATGGTTTGGAAATCCAAGTGGAAATAGCCTGCTTAGAAACAGGCTGTCCCAGGGCCCTTGGGTGATAGGAAACAAACAGGCGGTCAGATTTCTGAACTGATTTGGTTTTATCCAAATAATTTCTGAGTTGCCTGTGCACATCTAAAGTGTGTAGGATCCTCTTGCTAGAGGATTGAGGAGGAGGAAAAAAGTAGGACGATTGATGGACTGATTGAGTCATAACTCATTTACCACCTTGGGCATAAAGGAGGGGTTAGTGCGTAAAGAAACCCTATCCCTGTGAAAAACCATGAAGGGGGAAGAAGACATCAGAGCCTGTAACTGAGACACCCTTCTGGCAGAAGTAATAGCCATGAGAAGGACTGTTCTCCAGATGCAGTGCTGCAGCGAAGCAGAACTTGCTAGCTTGAAAGGGGCCAGGATAAGTTGAGATCCCAAGGAGGGGGAACTGGTTTCATCGGTGGTCTGATGTGAAGGATGCCTTTACATCAGGTGCATCTGCAGTTACCTCCTACTGCGCCTCTAGGTGTTAAATGTTGCTTGTTCATATTTGCATTAATAATTCCAAAACCATGCAACATACAAGTTATCAGAAGAATGTATCTTGAAGCATAAACAATGGCAAACACAATTGTATTGATATTTGATCTCTGTCAATGAATATTTGTTAGAACTGTAAGGTGATAAGTTCAGTTTTTAAAGACTCAAGCCACACCCACTGGGAGTTGAAGATGCACACTCAAAAAAGCTGTTCTGGAGGGAATGATTTAACTTCCAGCCTGAAAGCTAAAGGGGAGACATAGGCAGACATGTAGAGGTAGCAGAAAGATGAGCTTGTACTGAGGAGTATGACACTCCACTCTTCAGTAATTCACACAGGTAGAACAGAACCACTGGGACATCCACTAGCAGTGGTTGTAAATCCTTTTCAAGACACCAGATGGAAAACCTTTTCCATTTGGAAACAAAGGATTTCCTAGTAGTGGGTTTTCTGGCCTCCTGCAGAACTTGTAGCACATCCTCAGAAAAAAATGTGTTTGAAGGGAATCAAAACCCTATCATCCACAGGGTCAGTTGTAGAGTTGACATCTGTGGGTGTACTAAAGTCCCCTTGTCTTGTGTGGGTAGGTCCATTCTGTGGGGTAACTTCTGGTGATTGCCCTTGGATAAATGTAGAAGAAGGAGGAACAAATGCTGTTTTGGCCAAAAGGAAGACACCAGCAAGATTTTTGGTTGCTTCTGTTGGATTTTCAACAGGACCTTTTGGAGAAGTGGGAAGGAGAGAATGCATATAGAAACATCCCCTTCCAAGAGAAAGACAGGGCATCCACTTTCCATGTCAAGGAATCTGGGACCCTGGCACAAAACTTGAGAAGTTGTCTGTTCATGGGGGAGGCAAAGAGATCTACCTGAGGTGTACCCCATTGATGGATCATGTCCAGAAGCACATCCCTGTGTAACATCCATTCATGGGAGTGAGTCTTGGACCTGCTCAGTGTGTCTGCCACAACATTCTGGGTCGAGGGCATGTAAACTGCCTGTAGGGAGAGTTGACTCTGGGCAGCTAACTCCCAAGCCCGTAAAGCCAGTCTGCACAGGAGGTAGGACTTTGTCCCTCCCTGTTTGTTGACCTACCAGAGGACCATGGTATTGTTTGTAAACCATCTTAAAACCTCTGGGGAAGAAGAGGTTTGAAGATTTGTAGAGCAAAAATCAGGGCCCTTATCTGTTGTACTCCCTTTTATGGGTTGGACACCAGACATCTCTGACCCTCCATGAGTCTAAGGTTGCTCCCTATCCCATGTCTGAAGTGTCCTTGTACAGCTCCTGTGTAGGAAGGGGTGGTTGCAAGGGTGCGCCTGGATTCCTTGAAGCCTGTTATATCCACCAGTAACTCATTTTTCAGGCAAGGCAGAAGTGGGATAACAAACTCCAGAGTGTTGTACCCATACTCTTCTCAAGAACCACTGGAATTTCCTCATTTGTAACTTGGAAGCATGGGAATAGTGGATGCCATGAACCTCAGGAGGCAAAGAAACTTCCTGGTGGTCAGGTTTTGGAGAAGCAAGATTTCATGGAAGTAGGAGGAGAGGGACAGGACCTTGCCTGGGGGTAAGGAAGCCAGCATCTTGTATGATTGAATCCTGCAGCCAAGGAAGATGTGGTCTTGGGAAGGGACTAGAGATGATTTCTGGTAATTGATCATGAGCTCTAGACCCTCCAACAGTGACACTGTGAAGGAGAGATTCTCCTGAAGGATGTCTGGAGTCTTAGCCTGGAGAAGAAGGTTGTCTAGGTATGGAAAGATCTGTATACCCTGTAGCCTGCAGAAGGCTATGACAGGAGCTAAGCATTTTGTGAAGACCCTCAGTGCCATAGACAGTCCAAAGGGCAAGGCACAGAATTGAAAATGTGAGGAAGCAATAGCAAAGAGCAGAAACATCCTGAACTAAAGATTAATAGAAATATGAAGGCAGGCATCCTTGATGTCCAGTGACACCATAAAGGTCTGATGAAGGATGAGAGGAAGAAGGGTGGGTAAGGTTAACATACGAAAGATGGGAACTTTCAGAATTGTATTTAGATGAGGTAGGTCTGGAATGGGTCTCCAAGGACCATCCTTCCTGGGTAACAGGAACATCCTGGAGTGGAATAATTTTTCCTACTAGGAAGGGCGGCACTACCTGTATGGTGCCTTGATAAAGGAGAGTAGAAATGACCTGGGAAAAGAGTTCCAGTTGTTCTTTTGCAGGCTGTGAAATACCTCTGAAGGGGGGAGTCTTCCACACCATAAAGTATCCTTGCAGGGTGGTGGATAGGACCCAAGAGTCCTGACTTCTCTGTTTCCAAGCAGAGAAACAGAAAGAGAGAGAGATGAAGGGGCAGAGGTGTTAGTGGTCCAGGAAGCAGGTAGTCACAGACTACCTGTCTTAGCCCTTACAGGGCTGTTTCTGTGTGGGAGTAGAGGAGGAAGATTTAGAGGAAAATTGTTTCCTAGCACCTTTCTTACCCTTGGAAGATTGGGGCCTGCCAGACTTTCTTACAAAGGTGATCTTGGTAGGGTGGTTCCTCTGAAACCTGAGTACCGGGGAAACAGGTCTTGCAGTTCCTTTTCGTTCTCCTGTAAAGACTTAAAGAGTTCTGCAGCAGAAGTATCAAATAATGCCCTGTTCTCCAATGGGATCCATCATTTTTGCCTTAATGTCATTAGGCAAAGGTTGGAGCTTAAGCCAAGAGTACCTCCTCAGGACTGACCAAGCTGTTCTAGCTGATGCCTCTACTGTATCATAGCTACACTTTATGGAATGCCATGTAACCTGAGCTGAGGAGTTAAGGATGGAGGAGAGCTTGGTCTTAGTGGGAGAGTCAGTAAGCTCAGAAAACAGTTTACCAGCATCCAAGAGAAGGGCCAGGGAATATTTGCTCATATGGGTCTGATAGTTAATGGCCCTGAAAGCTAGAGTAGCTGAAGTATAAAACTTTTTTCTATTCTCTGCATGACTTTGCTCTCCTTATCTAAGGGGAGCAGAGAAGTGAAAGGTAGCATTTTGCAGGCCTTGTTTGTATACACTGAGATGGTAGCAGGGTCTACAGAGGGACATTTGAACAGGAATTTGGAATCCTCTGGCACTTTATAAAATCTATCTGGCCTTTTGGGGGCAGGAGGTTGAGAATCAGGGCACTTTGAAGCTGCAGCAAAGGCATTCAGGAAGGCTAGCAGAACAGGAGGTATGGCAGATGGGGAAAGGACGTCCATCTGCAGCAGGTCATAGTAACCTTTTTGGATGTCTGACACTTGACAATAATCCCATTTGAAAAACTCCCTCATCTTGAGAATGGTTTCCCCAAATGAGATATCCTCCCCAGGGGAATTAGTACTATTAGATTCTTCTTCTGCGGAGGCATAGCCCAAAGGAGAAGAAATATAGGCTGAATAAGACAAAGATTCATCCCCAGAGAAATCCTCATCAACTGAGGAAAACTCCTCAGAAGTCCTCTTTTGTGGAGTAGAGGGAGGAATGAAGGGAGCAAGGAGTGGGAGAGCTAAGGACTGTCTCAAGGCCATAAAGGTATTAAACAGGCCTTGGGAAAAGGCCTGCCAATCCGGTGGTTGTTCCTGAGGAGCAGGAGAAACGTTTTGTTTTAATATGTTTTCTTTTTAGGAGCCTCCATTTGGTGGAAGGTGGATAGGCCTGATATCAGCCTACACTCTACAATGTTGGAAGGAACATCCTCTCACACAGTGATTTGAGTAATGCCATGTGGGCCTTCAAGTCACAACAAGCCAAGGTCCCCCACTTACGCCCGAGTTGGATGCCTGCGTTTCCCTTGAGGAACTGCTGGTAGGGTCCTTAATGTCCTCCACACCAGGACCCATTAAAGGAATGCCTACTGACTCTGGAATGGTCTCCAGGCCAACACTGGCCTTGGGAGAGATATCTGGACCAAAGGGGGTAAATCAGGCCTAGATTTCTTGGCCTTCTTAGCATGCGGCTCACCATAAGGGCCTAACGTAACTTCCATATCATGCATGAGACGTTTTAGGTGCTGATTTTCCAGTTATACATTTAGAAAAGCTAACTGACTACATAGGGTCTTGGGAAGAAAGGCCTTGCAAATAGAACAAGTAGTATAGTTGTGGTCAGGTCCTAGACAAAATAAACAAAGGTTGTGAGAGTCCTTATGTGGAATATGCCTTACATACTGACACTTGCCCTTCCTAGCTGACATATAATCACAAAAACACACAGTAGCCAAAAGATAGTAATGAAAAATCCCAGTGGTGCACTTTTCTGAACCAAGGTTCACAGCTAGTCTGATAACTGACAACCGGACAAGTAAGATCGGACAGGCGGCATAAAAGTTCTGAGGTCTGGTATGTGCTGATGTCCACTTTATACATGATGTTCCTTTATGTCCTGCTTCTGTGTGACATCACATGTACCAAACAGTAGCTCGGATGTACAAGTCAGCCGGCAGTGGACTCCCCCATGTTATGAATACTGCAGCATATGAACAGAAGGACATGTAGAGCTATGCAGGTGTAGTGTAGGAGTCACATAAGAAAAGGGAGTGTAAGCAGAAGATCAGAAGTCACAGGAAAGGCTGGCTAGTGTGCTGAGGGTATGCTTGCACACATGCACAACAAAATGCCACTTTGCTTCCTGTCATGCAATGGCAGACAGCTCATGGAAGTCCAGCACAATTTAACATACACATGGGAAAGAAAAGGGAAGATAGGAAGTTAGAAAAGGGAAAACAATAGGCAGAAAAAATACACAAGGGTAACTTTAAGAAATGAAAGTTGGAGCAGGGAACAGTAGAATTTTTAGTGGTAAAGATTCCCATTTGAAATGTATGACGATGAAATGTATATGGAGATGATAGTGAAATATGGTTGTGAGAGGGTTAGAAAGGGGAAAAGAAAGTAATAGTGGCAGACAAATGTAAAACACAGACACAGAATAGTATATAGAAAAAATGTGTGAATTACAGTGGATTGACACAGACAGAGGTTGGACACATGGTTACAACAAGCAAGGTACGTGGAAGGATACATAAGGCAGTAGAATACTTGGACGGGGAATAGCTCAGGGTATATAGTTGATGACAGACAGACCCGAAGGCCAACCCACTGAAACATCAGTCTGCTATGGGGCTGATGTCTAGGGCAGGCTGCATCTTCGGTTGCACACGGGTCAGAAGGTGCTCAGCAGTTCTAAAGTGGGCATCCATTTTTGATATACCTTGGACAGCATCACTCTCTGCATTCGTTGACCTTGATTCTTCCTTCCCTTGGCTCTACTTCACTGATTGTTTTTTTTTTTTTTTGTTCATTGCCCTTGATTCTTCCTTCCCTTGGCTCTACCCGCTCCATTCGCCCTGCAGGCTCACTCCGCACTCCTACCTTGCCCCCAAATCCCACCTGGCCCCAGTACCTCTACACTTATACTTAGCTAGCCTCTCCGAACACTTCCACTATCCAATCCAAACTACCCATCATACCCAAAAATCCCCTTCCACAGTTCACCTATTAAAGTAGGCCTACCCTTCAGAATTTACTGCCAAATGCTACTTATCCTGATAGACTACCAATTAACCTAAACCATAATCTCTTAATCAAATAAACTAACTTCACAACTTAACTCACCCCTTACTACCATCCTAAAACCAACATCATGACCCTCAAGCCTCTAGCCCTACTTACTCAAAATAATACTTCTAATCACCTTAATTTACCTAAACTATATCACCCAACCTACTAATGCAAGCCACTCCCCCATTTCACACCACTACCCCATCCTCTAGAAAGTACACATTTACTGTTTCCCTTATATCTCCCAGTCTCTACCCCCTCAACATAGCATCCCCTATAGACTCCTACCTAACTCTAAAAACACTGTTCCCAACTACACTAGTCTAATGTCCACAAACCTCTCTACCTGTATACTACACCACAGACAAATCAAATACCTCATCTATCATCTTATCTCTGTCCTTCTCTCTGGGGACATCCACACAAACCAAGGCCCCTCTGCCACACTGAATCCAGCCCCCCAAGCAACAGGCAAACCCCTCCACTTCTCAGATCTAAATACTCAGAGCCTATGTAACAAAATTCCAAACCTTCATGCCCAGCTTCTACATAACCAGCTTGATATTCCATCTCAGAAACCTGGCTTAAGCCGCACATAAAAGATTCTGAACTAACTCCTCCCAATTACCGCTTGTTAAGGAATGACAGAACACAAAAAAGGGGGTGGTGTAGCACTCCTTTACTCAGCATCCCACTTAGTCACCCCAGTACCAAACCCTTTCCCAAATTTGGCAAGGCAGAAATGATACCAGCCCTACGCCACCTAAACAAACATAAACTCATATTTGTTCTCTCCCTCTATATTCCCCCTGGAGACAATATCTCATCCCTTGAAGATATTCTCTCCTGGGTCTCCACCAACATTACTCAAGAAACCATAATCCTGGGGGGCATGAACATAAACTGGGCCATAATCCAATCTCCCATTAACTTATATAACTTTACGTAACTAATCAATTCCACTATCAGGCCTTCCAAGAACGCCATTACTGGAAGTACAATAGACTGGATTCTAGTATCCTATCCTCACTAATTTTCTGATAGTGGTATTCTCTCAGACCCACTAGCTAACCACTTCTCCACTTTTTCCCATCTCCCCTCTTCCATACAACTAACTCACACCTATATTTCCGCTTGCTGCCTAAAAAACTTCATTTCTGAAACCTTCTCAAATGCACTAAAATGCACAAACTGGAACCCATTAAAGACCCTTCCCCTAGATAATGCTCTCTCTCCTACTTTAACTCTAGGGAAAGGGTCTTTAATGGGTTCCACTTTGTGTTTTTTACTGCACTTACCCCTTTACCTCTTTAAAAACAAAATGTACAAAAAAATAACCCTGTACCCTGGTTAACCAGTAACATCTTAGCTGCTATGCGACTCCGTGACAAAGCCTGGACACGTTACCATAAAAATAAAACCACTATCATCCTTAACGAATATAAAACACTACAAAATAAAGTCAAAAAACTTATTACCTCAGACCACAAAGCCTATTTCTCCACTCTCCAAACCAACCATAATACCACTCCCAAACTATTTTGGAAAGGAATCTTATCTCTCCTCAACCCAGGAAAAACGAAAACCATTACCCTAACCGAGATGCCTCTGACATGGACTTATCCATCCAATTTAACTCTTTCTTCATAGAATCCATAAGCAAACTAACATCATCCTTCACCAACTCCTCTGTGACCCCTCCTCAACCTGCACCCATCCCTTCCTCCCTTAGCATCCCTTGCTCCTAACCTCCACTCTTCTGTATCAGTCACCATCTCTATATCCACTATAAAAGAACTTCGCCTAAAATTAAAACCTGGTTCCAAAGCCCTGATGAAATTCCTACTTCCTAAAAGTAGCTCCAGAAGCCATTGCTCTTCCTATCAGCATACTAATTAATCGGTCTATCTCAGAAAGCCAGGTTCCCCAGCACTGGAAGAAAGCCTTTATTATTCCTCTACATAAAGGAGGCAATAATAATGACATTCCAAACTTCCACCCTATTGCTATCTTATCCCCTATTTTTAAGCTTCTTGAAAAATCTATCCACCAACAACTCTTACCCTATCTCATCAACAACCAGCTTCTTACCCCCACACAGCATGGATTTAGACCCGGTCATAGCACCTCCACTGCCCTCCTCTCCTTCCTTGAAACAATTAACAAAGCCTGCTATAATGGCCATTTCATGTCCACCCTTCTCCTTGACCTCTCCAAGGCATTTGACACTATTTCTCACAACCTGCTTATTAATAAACTCTCCAAAATAAACCTATCCCCTTCCTGTACCAAGTGGTTCTCCAGCTACCTCACAACCAGACAACAAGCAGTCAAACAGAATAAAGCCACTTCATCCTTCCATAATACTCTCACATGTGTTCCCCAAGGTTCCATTTTAGGCACCCTACTATTCAACATATTCATTAACAACTTCTACCAAGCCATTCCAAACTCCAGCCTCATCCAGTATGCAGACAATTCTACCATTATCTACTCCTTCCCTTCTATCCCCAATCTAAATATGCTTACCCAAAGCACCTTCTCCTCTACTGAGCAGTGGATGCTAGACAGCCATCTGGCTCTTAATGTAACCAAAACTAAACTTATGTTATTCTCCACCTCCAAAACCTCCTCCCTAGATAAACACTCATTCATAGTCACCAGCAAAAACAATACTCCCCTAGAAATAGTCTCTGATACTAAACTACTAGGAGTACTCATAGATGATCAACTAAAAGTTCAGCAAACATTTACAAGTAAATATAAAAGTAAAAACACAAAAAACTTGGTATGCTATACCGCCATAATCATTATATCTCTCCTTCCACCAGGCTCATACCAGCCAATACTTATATCATGCCATCCCTCCTATGTGGTGCAGCTATCCTCACCAACCTGCAATCCTCCCTCAAAACAAAACCCTCCTCTTGCTTTAACAAAATATCAAAATTTGCAGCAGGTCACAGAGCCATTTCTCACCATTGTAATTCTCTTCACCAACTTAACTGGCTTGAGCTACGGAACCTCCTCACTTATACCCAACTCGTCCAAGCACACAAAATCATTTACAGCCCCTCTCTTTGTCCCTTCCTAGCCACTACCTTTGAAATGCATGAACCAGAACAACTTCTAAGATCTAATTCCCCAAAACTAATTAAATTGCACAAACCCACATGTCCAGCTGGGAATCATCTAATGTCCTTCACTCTTGCATGCCTCTAGAATTCTCTACCATCTCCTATCTGCATCACCAGCAGTCTGTCATCATTTAAAACCTTGCTGCATTCACACCTAACTTCACAATGGAAGTGCTCCTGCTCCCATCCTACCTAATCCTTCTAATACCACTTCCTGCTCTCCTAGAACTAAATACACCATCACTGTCTTCTATAGTTCCACAGCTCTGTAGAACTATTTGACCAACTACTTAACAGCTACGCTATGCTGCTACTTTTGTAAAAAAAAAAAAGTGTTTTTTATTGTTGTTTAATGAACTATACTGATGTATTCTATCATTGTTAACCTTTTCTTGTCATATTTACTTTGTATTCCTATGAGATAATCTGTAATGTATATGTGCAATATGTACTATGTATTTGTATTTTTCTGGAGATTTTCTCCCCAAGACTCCATTAAAAATGGGCTCCTTGTGGCCCAGTGGACTATCCTGGCAAACAAACTGCAAATAAATAAATAAATAATAAACAGCTGCTGACAGGCCAAAGGAGATCCATTCAGTCCACTATCAGAAAAGGTATCCCCACCCCACCTTCTAAAAGGTGTCCATGGTGCCTACTAGTGAAACCTCTAGGTTACCTTCAGAGGCTCCTGTCCCTTAACTGAGAGGAGGACCTGGTAACCACTGGCATATCTGTGGTGTTAGCTGACATAAGCCAGTATGACCAAGATAACCATAATAGCTGCTATTCAACAACTGGATCTACAGAAGGATGAGAAAGAAAAATGAGAAAACACATTAGTACACACACATTACACATAAAATTGCAGCTGCAGTGCAGTAGTGCACATGACATAAACACCCCCAGCTGCCAGGAAAAGCACCTTCTGTGATATTCCTCCATATTAGCAATGATATACTGCAGAACAAAGTAGAAAGACCTCAGTACATTGGTGGACTTGTTTAACTGCAAGGGGAAAATACTAAATCTTACAGTAAACTGCTGTCTTTCTCTCGCTCTTCATTTCTGCCTTTCATTTATGAAGTATGTGTGTGTCACCAGCACAGATCACTGTAATGATATTTGCACTACCAGCAGAGGTAGTGAAACCAGTGGCAACACTCAGTATCCAGACAGGATCATGCTCATGCCAGGAATCCATCTTGTACACTGGGTTATCATTATAGCCATGCAGTTACTCCTCAAAGTTTTATGCAAGAAAAACAAGAAACTTTTCCTGTCCCTCAAACACAGACCCCTGCAGTTTGCAGCACGTGAGGAATCCATATCCACTCAGGCAAGCTCACTGAAGGAACAAAATGGTAGCCCCATGCACTCAGTCACATGATCACACATTACATGGCAACATATTGCTACCATAGACTGCTACCAAATTTCCTTTGAGCAGAGTCACTATGCTTTGAGAAACATGTCTCCTGCATGAGCATAGTGTCTGCTTCTGTCCCTATCCTTTGTCCCTAACCTTGGAACAAGCTTGGTAGCGACAGTCAGTGCGGATAGCATGTTGCTTTAAGGCAGCTGTTCAGAGACAGGCACGCTAAGCATCCTCATTTGCATAACCCTTATTAGTGAAAAATAAAATGTTGATACTGTTTTGCATGAGAATTCTTTAAAATGGGCAGTTCATTGAATCGAGACTTTACAGAGTATTGTTATGGACCTTGAGATAGTCATACTGAAGGAAGGGAAGATGGCCAGTAATATAACCGTGCACCATATTCAACACCCATATCAGTAGGTACATAGAGGATGTGGTGTATGGTGGTGTGGGAACACAGCACTATACCATGTCACTGTGACTGTCATAGTCAGCAATCATGGGATGGCACACAGGAGAGCATGGAGCCTATTCACTAGGTGAGGCATGGCAATGCATTTTATATGGAGTGAACAGGGTGTGCAGAGTACTATATTGTCAGTACACTGATTCAAGAAGGGGTGTTTCAGTAGCCTGCTTTTTGCTGCTGTGCCTCCAGGAAAGGGGGAGAATGGTCATATCATTAGAGGGAACAACTAACCATCTAACAAAAGGGAGGGGGAAATGCACATACTTAATGGACATCCATAGAATATCATGTACACACACACACTGACCAACATGTGTAACCCACAGGTGTACTGGTCGTGCCAAAAGCCCTTAAGTGACAGACAATGGTAGAAAAGTTCACAAAGACAAAGAGGTGCTACTGTGGGTTCTTCTGTTACCTGGCATGCACATCATCTTGGTCAAAAACTAATACAGACAAGGTCCATTGAGACCAAGAGTAACAGGGAGTGGTGCAGGACATGAGTGCTGTTGGAGGGCAAAATAGATTTCTGCAAAACGTTGTGTTGTAGGGTAACTGATATAATATTACATACCAAGGACAGGAAACAAGACATTGCCTTTGAGATATCCAATACAGGAAGTGGACCCTCAATAAAGAAATGTCTTAGAAACATAAATTAGTTCATGCTGTCCCAGTTTATGGATGAGGGGTAGACTCTAATACCTGATGGTGAGTTGCATGTGAGACCAAGAGGTAGAGACTGGTGACAACCACATGCATGTCTGTAGAGGATGCAGCATGCCAGTAATAGCCATTACATCTATGTATTGTATAGTACACTACATGTGTGTCAGGATGTCTTTGCCAAGAGGTTTCTGCACATCTGTCCTTCAGGTATCTCTGGGCTGCAACAACATCACTCTTCATAAAAAGGTATGTATGCTAAAGTAGGATTGGGTCATGAGATGACTAGTCACAGCCTGAGCATACCCAGATGGCATAGACTGATCCTGTGACAGCAACACTTTTGCTACTGGCCACACAGCCCAGGGCTGCTTAGTATGGCCAGTCTCACATATATTGCCACCGACACTCCTCAGACTTCACACCTGGGAACCTCAATAGGCTACATACACAAACTATAATAGTTCTATAATTATGATATATCCCCTACTGTTGTGAGGTTAGCTTAGCAGTCAAAGTATCCATCCCACAAGCAAAAGGTGCAATGTTTGACTCTCATCTGGAGCAAGCCACCAGGCTCCATATGCCCCACCACAGAACTCAGCCCAGCACCACCCCAGAAAGTTAGCTTTTCAATCAACTGATCGGGCCAACAGACTCCCACTGGCAGAGGGCCCCTGCAGCATGGCTGTCCAGGTCACAGCATTTGGGTCAAGCTTCTGCACTCAGGGAGTGAGGAGCGGGTTGGGGCATGGAGCACCCAGTGCCCCGATGGGTCAAAGTTGAGGCGAGACCGAAGAGCCAGGGCTGAGTTGAAGGGGTCCTGTCTTGTGTCGGGCCACTCTATGGCCGCTGTCCACTGGCAGCTGCACGCCCTGAGCATGGGAGGTCTTCCCTCTCTCTTTCTCTCTCTCTCTCTATGGCTCTGAGTGCTGACATGCTCTGCTTCAGCCTGTAGCCCTCTGGAGTCCATGACCAGCCACCCAGGGTGCCCTCTTCATGGGGAGATGAACCCCTCCCATCAGTGAAGGTGTTTGCTCCAGCCCCTCTTCTCCTCTCGCCCACTGAGCTGCTCCTATCTGGTTAATTCTGCTAGTCGATTAGGCCATGCAAGTCTCAGTGCATATGGATGCTGCAGTTCAACTGCAAATGGCTCATTAAATCAGTTATGGTTCCTTTGATCACTCCACCATTACTTGGATAACTGTGGTAATTCTAGAGGTAATACATGCTGACGAGTGCTGACCTCCAGAGATGCATGCATTTATCAGACCAAAACCAATCTGGGTCATGGCCCAGCAGCTTTGGTGACTCTAGATAAACTCTGGCCGACTGCATCCCCTTGTGGAGGTGACGCGACATTCAAATGTCTGCCCTATCACCTTTCGATGATACTATCTGTGCCTACCATGGTGATCATGGGTAACAGAGAATCAGGGTTTGATTCTGGAGAGGAAGCCTGAGAAACAGCTACCATATCCAAGGAAGGCAGCAGGCACACAAATTACCCACTCCCAACTCGGGGAGATAGTGACGAAAAATAGCAATACAGGAGTCTTTCGAGGTCCTGTAATTGGAATGAGTACACTTTAAATCCTATAGGCAGATGAAGTGCCACTCCTCCTCAAAGTTGTCATCCAGGTCATGGATGAAAGACATCCGATGGCTCCTGACTTGGGAAACTCCCATCAGGGTCCATGTGCATGCTCATGTAGTTCTATTATGTTCTTTATACAGAACCCATTGAGCCCCAAAACTGCAGACCACCAGCACAGTCTTCACAAGCAATGCCCAGAACACTTCAGCTCCACCCTGCCACTGAAAGATGTGATACCTGACTTCTCACAACCTGCTACTAGCATACTCAGTTACACATGTACCTCACTTAACCCAAGCCATCTACTAGGGTTAGTGTCATTTGTCACTTGGTCCCCCTACCCATGCAAGTAATGATGACTTTGCCTTGCCCAGCCCCAAAACTGACTGATAGGGTAATATCTGCTGCACAGTATGTGCTACCTTACATAGCCTAGGTGTGATAATGGATGTACCATTTTATTCTTTATTGTCTGTGGTATTGCCTGTTGCTGTGACGACACCACATCTTTACCGGTACAGCAACGAAGGTGCACCAGCCTATACCTCACATGTAGTACAACTGCTGCCTGTTCATCCCATGGCTTGTCTTCCCTGCTCCTCAGCTGCTGCTCCTACTGCTAGGATGTTTCCCTGCTGCTGTAGCTGCTTCCACAGTGCCATGTTGTGCAACTTGAAACACCCAGCAAAGATACAGCTGCAGGTATTTGGTGCATACTGCAGCACTCCACTGGAAGCATTAAGGTAGTGGAAGAGTCTAGCCAGCAATGCATTCCTCCATGTTCTGTGTTTCTTAATGGGTAGTGTTTTATGCTATCTCTACTATGGTCTGGAAGTTGGTGGAAAGGGATCATCATCTACATCCCCAAGGCACATCCTGCTACCTGTTTGCTTAGAAACTGTATATACTGGCATCTGTACTTCCCTGTACATACACCTACCAGGTAGATGACCCTCTGAGTAGATAACCCTCATGAACCATTTGCATAGGTTGGACATTTGCCATATTTGTGCATCTTGGGAACTGCCTGGATGGTGCACACAAACATTGGTCATGCACACTTCCTGGCAGTTGAGGGAATGGACACCTTTCATGTTGACGTATTTTACACCCTGTACACCAGACAATTACTTGATTGCAATGTATGTGCAATCAGTGGCTCCCAATCCCTCACAGAAACAGACTGTGCTGTAAAATGCCTGTATAGTGGTGGATCTCTCCTTTCCTTCCCTTGGAAACCATATATTCTCCTCCATACCCTGCAGTATAATGTTGAGGAGATGGTGAAGGATACATGAGGCTGACAACTAGGTATCCCTGATAAGTCACTGAAAGGTCCATGAAGCTGAGATGGTTAGTACTACACATATCTTAGCATCCAATGGAATGGGCAATCATTGCATCACCCTTGATTATCTTGATGGGTGACACAATTCATCAAGCTCTCATATGGTATCCCCTCCCAAATGGAAGATGTCAAATATCTGTTGGTTAGTAAGATGCTAGTAAGTAAGCATGGAGCGTTCTGCTGTACCTCTGATGTAGCGGAATATAGTTCTGACTACAGCCCAGGCAACTTGAAATTGATTAGTGGCTTGGGTGACTGTTAGAGTGGCAGGGAGGTATGGAGGTGAGCATTCCGGGGTGGCAGGTGGTGACATGGATGTTCCCCTTCATGTCCTTGGTGAAGGCTAGGGTTAAGCAGAGGATGGCATAGTCTAAGAGGGGAAGGGTGGGAGCAATGCTGAGGTGCTGCAGAAGCAGAGATAGACACTGCAAGCTCCATTTGCATGCCCACCTTCACATGGTACAACCATGTAATCTGAGAGAGGGATGGGAAATAAGGGACAGGCCTTAAAGTGAAAGAAAACCTTGGCAAATGTAAGATAGCACTGTCCCCCAGGACAACCTTATGACCCAGGTCAGCCCTGGTCAAAATGTGGTGTTAGAACGGGAGGAGGAGGAGTACTAGTATGTAGATCTGGCATTGGATGTGGGACACTGGGGACAGCTGTCAGAATGAAGAAGTGGTGCAAGAGCATGCTCACCCAAAAAGTGTTGTGAGCTGTGGTGCAACATGTTACACTCACTGGCTGTTTGGCTAATTTGTTGCTATCCCAGGCATTATCAGTCACCTGTATGCTAGAGCACAATTATTCTGTTTTATATATCTCTGAGACTCTCTGTCATGTTTGGTATTGCATTTTGCATAATCAGTGTTCCTCCTATGCATCAGGCACTTAATTTCTGTATTGGTATGCAGTAATTCTTTCACAGCATGCATACAGTGCAGTTTTTCCCTGCTCTACTTTTGCCTCTGGATTGCTTGCTCTTAACTTTTCCATCCCTAGTTTGATTTTGTGTTGTATAATGTTATGCACTATCTTTGAAACCTGGTCAAAGTCTGCTGGGTATGAGTGACAATTTTCTGATAGGCTTGGAGATCTTGTGATTTAAGTAGACACAGAAGATGTTTAGAGGGGAATCAAACCCAGATCTGAAGGATGCAGTCATTTCATTACTGTAATCATGGAGTTATACCCTTGCTAATCAGTAATATAACTGGCAGTGAATCATGGCTAATTGTGATGGTAAATCTACTGTATTTTTGACTTATTGCAGCTTAAAATTTGTTTGGCCCTTTAAATGGTTTCTTGAAAGAATGTAGATTGCTTTGGGCTGAATAAGAGGGAGATTTGGGAAAGGCCCTGCCATCTGATGTTTAAAGGTGCAGATTTTAAGGTGATTAAAATAATAAAACTGCCTTTTTGAGGTGAATGCTATGGAATTATATATGTGACTATAAATCTAACTTCTTTATTTATAGCAAAGTTATTAACATTCTTGTTAATGCTAATTAATAAGCAAACTAAAAGCAGATTCCAGTTGTAGAGCATTAAAGTTAGCAAATAGCAAGAAGATAAGCAGTGATTATCAGAAAAAAAGTATGAATCCAGCCCAGACTGTGTGGTTGTCTAAGCTGCCATATCTTTTAATGTGGTAGAACTCTTATGAGACAGAGTAAAACTGTTCTTAATCTACCTTTGCATAGCATGTATAAAATGGTGTTCATTACTGCTATCATGTGAAATAAATACGTTATTTATCATGGATTTGTGATGAGCAGCAATCTTAATACAGAAGTACAAACATGCTGTTGATATCAGCAGCTCCCTAGTCTGGCACTTTATATCAAGAGCACACACACACACACACACACACACACACACACACACACACACACACACACACACACACACACAATCCAAATTATTAAAATGCAAGATCATCCAGTAATAAATAAATAAATCTTGTAATAAAGGAGTAACTCCAACTAACTAGTAGCAATGACAGCAGATAATCATTAAATATATGTATACCCGTGTGTGTATATGTATGTACATACATACATATATATATATATATATATATATATATATATATATATATATATATATATAGGTTCATAGATAGTTACAAAACATGCAGTTCAGGAGTACAGTAAAGAGTCTCCAAAATTCCCTGTTGCCCCAAAGCACTTTCTGTTTAAGTGATTTGCCCAATGTCACACAGTAGGCAAATGAAGGTGAAAAGATTCGAACCCTGTACTCTTATTACAAGAAGCAACTCACTAACAGGTCAGAGCTTTAAGTTCTATGCACTGACTGCCAGACATTTAAATTAATGTATCCTTTTATTAACTTAGTAATTGAAATGGTTATCACACCCTTTTCAGCCTTGATTTGGCAGTGGCGGCTGGTGACTTCAAATTAAAGGAGGGCTGCAGGAGACAGCTGAATGGGTGGGGCCAATGGGAAGGGGTGTGGCCAACTAGAAAGGGGGTGCGACTATGCTCAAAAGCACAACAACTGGAACTTTAATTAAATATGCTGCCCTGGGTGCCAGACAGTCATTACGAGAGTCCAATCAAGACAAAATGAAGTGTAGAAGAAAAAAAATATTTCAATGCATTGGCAACATGACAACTTACTTAATATCCAGATAGAAACAGGTTGTGAGGCATGAAAAAATAAATTACTTTTTAAATACATTACTGGAATGCCAGTCAAAATCAAGTATAAAAAAACAAGCAGCACTCAGCTCAAACCACTACTCCTTGCACTGCAGTTCTAATTATAATTTATATTCAGCTTTATAAAATTACCAGGTAACATGCTGAAAGTAGCAATCTCTGTGATACCCCCACTTGTAAAAATGTTTCTTATCCAAAAAAAGACCTGCTGCCTAACACAACTATCTACTTGTTTCATGGGGAAGACATGATCAAAGTAGAAAATGAACAGTAAACAAGAAACAAGCTCAAGATAGATTGCTTAAAGGATTCCTGCACAACTTATGGACCACACATGATAGATTGGCATTCTGTTTAGTTTACGGGTAAGCCTGCAAAGATGACTGCAAGTCTCCAACAAATGTAATGAGCTTCTGAAAATACTGTAATCCTGTCCTTTTATTACAAATACTGTCATATGCATTTCAATACCCAAGGCTTATACATTATCTAGTTATGTAAATATTCTCGGCATGGCAACAACGAAAAGGCTTTCAATACTGGTAATTCCTTAACAGTATGCTTATTAAAGCTTATTTGCATCTTACAATCTCCGACAAGCTTACCTGATGGTCATTAAATCATTGCTACTTAAACAGAGCAACAAGGCACTGTGACAGCATGCATTTCCTGAATAATAAGAAGCATACATCAGCAGTATAAAAATATGACAGAAAACCAGAACATTCTGCAAAATCAAGGACAGATGAAAAGCCAAGGTTGTACTTGTGGTCTACCTTGGATGGGGGAATACTCTGCACACTTACACTGCATAACTGCTCCTTGCCTTCCTTGGACACATCCAGAGCCACTACAATGGGGCGTGGGGTGCAACAAGTATGTCACAATTTGAAATGTCTCTGGCTGACAGTGATGGCTCTGACACTCATACCTCTCAACTTCAGAGCAAGAAATCTGGACAAAGCCATAATTAGAAGTAGAAGTGGGACACAGGCCCAAAAATAAGAACAATTTTTAAATATTGCTCTTATTAACTTAGATAATAGGACAGTAGTAGGTCTTGCATTAGTACAAATTTTCTGAAGGGTATGAAATCTGAAACTCAAATGTCTGTCATTATTTTCTAACTTCAATCTTTAATGACTTGCCACTAATTTGCCAGAAAACCACAATTTTACAGACCAAAATGTGATGTAAAAATATAAAGTTGCCACACAATACAGCTGGGAACCTGTCAAAAAAGGGACACCTTTTTAATATTAACACTGTTAACTTGAGCAGCTAACAAAATAAGAGCATCTACATGCATTTCTGAAATAAAAGTAATCTATAACTCTGATCATTACAGTTATATATAATTGTAAACCCTCCACGTTTTCTTCCAAAATTGCCATTTTGAGGAGGGAGTATTAGGGGAGAGCAACATTTTGAGCCAAAATTGGGGACAATGGAGAGGTTTGGATATTCCTAATTCTACAAAGCGATTTGCACATACCTCTCAACCTTTTAATGCAGGAAATCTGGACAAGGCCAAATATATTGGGGGAACATACAAACACTACTAAAAATTGCTCTTGTATAAACTTAAGACAGTTGATAGAATAACAGGTCTTGCATTGGCATGCATTTTTCTGAAGGTTATGACGTCTGAAACTCAATGTCTGTCATTTAGTGACTTAATTCCTAAATGATTTGCTAGAAAACCACAAATTTTATGAGGAACAAACCAAAAATAAGATGCAAATATCTGTTCACTCTGCAAACATATGGACAACTGAGAGGTATAGTTCTACCAGGGCTGTCTGAGTTTGCTACCCCCCTCACAAAATCATGGTCAAATGGAGCCTCCCCCCTGCAGCCATTCCAATGTCCCATTCCTTGGTTATTTTGCCCCATTTACCATAAACACTGTAATGTGCATACTGCTTTACTTCTGCAATGATTTAGGTTTCATTTGAAAGTTTTATTTTACATTTTACAGCACAAACCCTAATAGATATCTGTTAAACAAAGCAATGCAGTCTCACAATGAAAATAGACTTAGCATTAAAACTTCTCTGCCCTTGAAACAGCATTGAAACCCACATTCAAAGAAAATACATTTTGCCAGTGGCAGATAAAGATTAACTCTGGGCTGTTTTCAAAATCATAGGCTCCTTGAACATGAAACATACACATGCTCTTTGATACACCTTCCTGACTGTATTACATTATATTCCTTGTACAATACAGTACAGTTGTTAGAGGGCATTTTAAATTTATTGTTTTGAACATTTTTCCAGTAAACAATGAAACAAAATACATACACCAATGACAAAACTGCCCAATTCAGAACATTTCCATCATAAAAAGTCTACTCAACCTTCTATAGTCCACCAGTATCAGTAAATATGCACAATGTCTGAAGTAGTAAAATCCACATTAAAAAAATCTGTAAATAATAAAGAGGTTGCTGCTAGCAAACAACTTTATATGTCATTGTTTCATCTACAAATAAAGTGCCTGTTGCCCTTAAGAATAAATTGCCTGTGTTGCATGCATTAAAAAATGATAAGCTAGTAATACCGCAATAGGGAATGGATAGCAAACTGATAACAGGTTCATAGTTACTAGGTCCCCCCGGTTTCACGAATCCTCTGTGTAAGACTTAATAAGTCTTACTCGGAGGCTGCAGTTGAATGGTATGACATCAGCGTGCCATGAATATTCATGAGGGCACGCTGACTCAACCGTAAGTCTTACACGGACCGTGTAGGAAACCAGGGGGCGTGTCCGACTGCTGAGCAGTCTAAATGTCCACGCCCCTGCAAGGTTTGAAAAGTAAAATGAAATTACACAAGAGCGAGTCCGCTCAAATGTCCTTGCACCCAACACCACACTCCCTACATTGTAAACCCCCATCACAGTTATAAAAAGTAAAACATTAATTTTATTTTTTTTAAATTCCCGAAATAGCTGCCCGTATTTGCGCGTGTGTGCGCGGGTGTGCCCATTGCTTAGCTGCAGTTAGCAATTCAGACATGGAAGAGCATAAGAAAGAATGTTTATGCAAATCACACCAAATAGCAATAGCATAATGGTACAGCATTTGCACAAAGAAGAGGCATTCACGGTTCGAGTCCCACTACTCCCCTTCTTATTTATGTTTTAAATCAGTATATGGAATAATACCTGAAAATATGATTAAAATATTAGTAAAAAGCAGTGAAATGGCCAATGTATCAGTGAACAAATTATATATTTTTAAAGGATCCTGATATATAATTGCTTGCAGTTAAGCACTTTACCCAGCGCAATAGAGTTGCCCATAGTTTAATAGTGCTTTACCCAGCGCAATAGAGGTGCCCAAAGTTTAAGAACGCTTTACCTAGCGCAATAGAGTTGCCCAGAGTGTAAGAGCGCTTTATCCAGTGCAATAGAGGTGCCCATAGCAAAATAGCACTTTAACCAGTGCAATGTGTTTGTGCGGAAGTGCGCACCGCGCCAACCAGAGCACCATAGGGCACCGTGTAGCAACATAGAGCAAAGTTGCTTAAACAGAGCCACACCCCCTAGCCTGTCTGGACAGTATAAAAATAAAATGAATGACAAGGCTCGAACCCAGGACTCTGTGCATCATAATCAAAGTACAGAACCACTAAGCCATGACAACTTAGGAGAAACAGCCACTGTTAATATACATATACTTAGTAATGGTAGATTAACCATTACTAAGCAGGTCTGGAGTCAGCCGAGAATTTTCAAAAACGGTCAATCACAAAAAAGTGCGGGAAATGCGGCATATTTAAGCCCCATAGGCGGGAATACTTGCCATAACTGATCGCAGCTCACATCTGCAGTTAGAATGGCTGGTGCTGGAGAGGGTACATACTTCCGAGCGCAACACTGGGGCATCGAGGAGTCAAAATATATGGTTTGGCTCCTTGTCCACTGTCATGAGTCAAGACTCCTGCAGGGCCAGTTCCAAAGGACGGAGTACAAAGCAGAGGCTTGGAACCGGTTAGCTCATGACCTCACCAGTGTCACAGGCGTTCCTCAGACTGGTGAGCAGGTCCGTCACCACCATGCATACCTGAAGAGACAGAAGCAGGACCGCCTGAACCAATGGATACAGGAGGCCTGTGGGATGTAGGATGCCTCACAACTGAGTAGGTAGCCATGGAATGCAGTATGTAAGGATTGATAATTGATTCTGTATAATGGATAGGTATGTCTCAATATCCCTTTATTTACTTTACAGCTGCAGGTGACCGTGCTGCGAATCAGCAAGCCTATGCAGATAGGCTGCTAAGGCTGCTCCACCAGGCAGGTTAGTGATTATTCTGCATGTATTGTTATATAAAATAGGGGAGAGAGCATAAAATAAAGTGTTGTAGTGCAATAATACAGCCATAAAATGGCCTGAATAAGTCCTCTGCATGTACTGTCAAATAAAAAAGTCAGAGAGCCAGAAAAAGAGTGTAGTAACCCATTAAGAAAGGTAACATATGTCCGGAATAATATCTCTGCTGGTACTGTCATATAAAATAAGTGAGTGAGCCTGAAAGAGTGTTCTAACCTATTAATAAAGGTATAATATGTCTTGAATATGTCTTCCATATGCACCGTTATAACAAATAAAGGAGTGAGCCTGTGGAAAAGTGTGTAATGTCATTAATAAAGTTCTAAAACCCAGAGTGTGTTTGTGCCACTTAGTTTGAAATGTTGTTGTACCCTTGCATTATACAAATAGTACTGTTTTAAAAAGTGCTGGCAACCCAGAGTTGTGCAGTCCCATATAAAGTGGGTGATGGAAGTGCTAGTAGCTGTGAAGCATATATACAGTCCTCAACAGTCAGTTACTGGCTGGCATGCATAAGTAAATCTAGCACACGAGTAGCATGTTAATTTGTTCCACAGAAATGTGAGTGTGTGTCAAGAAATGCAGGGTTCTGTACAAATACAAGTGAAAATGTCATGTGAAAACATCCAGATATGTAGATAATGAAATATAAATGCAATCAAGGAATATATAGCAGTAATATCTGCATCTTGGACAGTTAGTATGTCAGATATAGGTCAGGCATATATTGAACTAGCCAAACCCATTACACAACCTAATGCATGGTGGCAAGTGTAATAATACATGTAGGGGATATACACTTGCAGTCACTAGGAATGTAGTGTAGACTAGAAGTAATTATAAGATGTTAATCAAGGTTTTTTTCTACACCCTACTGTATGTGCATAAACCATGCAATTCCACACCTCAATGAGCATGTGTAATCTTAAATATTTGTTGGGACATATGTCCTATTGTTCTATAAATATTTGCATTCACGTTGATGCATGTGCCCTGTTCAAACACCACAATCATGGTGGCCTGTTGCTACCAAACATCCCTGCATGCTGTTGGAATATCCACTGTCGTTCAATATATGCATGTGTTATGCTTACTGTTCAACTGTTGGAACCTTGGTGTGTTGGGTTAATGGGAATATTACTGCATGCTGTTACAAATAATCTGGAATGCTGTTGTTTATGCTGTAATGAAACACACCTAACCACAGAACTTATGGGAAGGCCGGTCCCAGCGGACCCACCTGTCCCTCCTCAGCTGGCGAGTGCACCTGGCACCAGCAGGTCTGGTGCCCAGCCAGGGCTCCCCTCCTCCGTTGGTCCTGTGCCACCTTCGGGTGGAAGTGCTGCAGGGGATGGGGCTCATCCCCTTGTGCAAGCGTGGGTGGAGAAGGGCCACCTGTCACCCTTTGAAGGGTCCGGGCTGTGGTGCGTAGTGAGATCCAGCATTCAGTTGCTGATCCCCTACGTCAGCTCGAGACGAGAGTGGCACGTCTCATGGGTGAGCCTGCCCATCCTATGCAGCCCCCAGCACAGCCACCCTCGGGACTGTGAAGGTGCAGTGGTGACTGCCCATGGGTGGGGATCTCAGTTCCACTGTTACCATCTGTGGGCTCATGGGCTTGCGATTTCCAAACATACGACCCCCGTCAATTGTGTTCACCCACCCCATGTGTCATACACCGCCCCTGTATGCGTTTTGTCTGTCTTGTCTGTTTACCTCCCCAACCTACCTCCCCGAACATACCTGCTTCCTCTACCTCACTTTCCACTCTCACCTGAAAAAAACAAAACAAAGGGCAATCTGTACCCACAAAAAAATTACGCCCCATACATAGCTGCCCATTTCGCTCACATGTCCATTGGACATGTAAACTGATAATTATAATTGGCAGTACAACGTACTTTGTTGTCCTCACCCCACTCCCAGGGGTGGATGGTTTCAAATTTCACTCCAAATTTATTGCATATGCACAGTTGTTGCTGGTAAAGAAATGGGCAGCTATGGACCTTCCCTACACCCGTCCTGCACATCCCGAGCTTGTTTACCTACTGTCTGTCCCTCTTTATGCCCCCTTTTTCACCACTGTCCTATCTCCCCATTTTCTTTTCTTTAAAAGAAATTAGCATGGGGGTTAGCTGGAGTAAGCACTTTTAAGCAGTAGTAAGCGGGTTTAAGCGAGTGTGCGCATGTGTGCGCTTAGATAAGTGTCACGCAAACCCGCTTACAACTGCTTAAAAGTGCCTTAGTCACTCTATGGAAGGGCCCTTGTTCTGCTCAGCAGCAAAAGAAAAGACCTCTGCCAGTCTCGAACCCCAGACCATTGACACAATAGACTGCATGAATTACCACTAAGCCACAGCAGAAAAAAAATAACTTGGTGCTGAAATAAATATATCATGCATTACAATGAGGGAATGTAAATGGAAATTAGGAATGGTATAACACAAATCCTGTTCTGTGGGTCTTTACCAGCAGTTGTTGTGGAATTGCATGACATGACTGTGAAAAGAGAACCAGCCATCCAAGCAGGGAATAATGTTACAGTAGCACCTTACAAGCACCACACAGTATCAGACTAGGATAAATACTGTCAAAGTTTTTTTAGGGCAGAGGCCAGACACCCCAACTGTGACTGCTTTACAGTGATGTCCCTGATTTGTAAACAAATGTTAGCTGTGCCCCACTGAATCACTCTGGAAAGTACTAATTTTAGGCAGACAAGTGTGGAATCGCACGTAATGAATAATGTCAATAGGTGAGAGTAGACACTGCTTGCACGTCAGAAAAGGTGTAGGTATACATATGCTCTGATTCCCAAGAAAGTCTCAACTGCAATATGTCTGTAATATATTGCAGGTGTATCTAACGTATATGTACCTTTCACTGAGGCCATTCAAATATATACCTGAGAGTATCTGAGGCCTGGCAGAGGCAGAAACACATAGGCATATCAGCATTACTGCTGTTACACACTCTGCAGATAGCTTTGGAAGGAGTTCCACAAACATGCCCTTATGTAAAGGTACAACACAGAAATATCACAGGATGTAGCCATGTACTGCTAGCAACCAACTGTGACAATACCAATGTGCCAGTGCTGAAAGGACTGGTGTGGTGCACAGACAAAGTATAATAGGCTAACCTCTAGCTACCATCTGGATATGTCCACAAGTGGGAGCTACTTAGACGGACTACTTGCCTTGATAGACTAACAGGTACACAGCAACCCTGTATGTTCAGCAAGATAAACCTCACATGATAATAAAAAATGCTCTTTGCAGTTCTGCACCCCTACCCAAAGGTACAACACACCTGTGTATTTAGACAAAAAACAGGGTGTAGGTAGACATACTCAGTACTGAAATATGTCCAGTTGTGTTGAGCAGCCTGTGCTAATGTCAACACAAACAAACCACAAACTGTTCAGAGGTGAGTAACATAATAATTACAGTATAGCAGTTCACAAACACTGCATGTGCCATAGGAATACAGTGCACTAACCACATTTGTATGGCAGTTAAATGTCTAATTCAGAAAGAAAGTACATACTCCCATGTATCCTGTGTTAGCATTGCATTTGGAGGGGTGAGTACATGTCTACACTGAGAAGTGTGTACTGGAAGCAGCAACATTCAGGTTTGAGTACAACATGCATATCACTGGCTACAACCCTAGCTTCAGATAAGAGACATATACCAACCTTCTGACTGACACAACGGTGTCCAGAGCAAACAAGCATGGGCCCCACCTTGGAAATCTGAAAGGGCTACGCCTACCTAACCTAGCATTTTATAGCAGTGTGCTGCAATCACAGTGAGTAATGCAATCAGCACACAGCAGGCTGCATGCAATTACTGAATGGTGAGCAGCAATTGGTGCAGAGGCTGTCACATGCACAAGTGCAGATACTTAGAAAAGCAGGCTGTACCTGCTGTCCACACATGCAATAATATCATTGCAGGTACAGGGAGATCGAGAGCGAGAGAGAGACACAGACAGAGACACAGACAACAGAGAGAGAAACAGAGACAGAAACAGAAACAGAGGGAGAAAACCCAAAACAAACAACCAAAAAAAAAAAAAAAAATCCTACAAAACTGTAACAGACGGAGCAGGGAAATACAAAGGTAAGGTATGTAACTCATATGTATGTGTTGGCATGTAGTAGATGTTCCTGAAGAGTACTCTACACACTGCAAATCATCCATGTGTGGCAGCAGTACATATCTATCTGTATTTGCACATGTGCATAGGGCAAGGGACATATTGCAACTGTTAGTGAAGGGTGGACAGATATCTGTCGTTGAAGGTTGTTATGTGTAGATATCTATGTAGGTCGTAGTGTGTGGCATAGAAAACAGCATGCAGTGCTGATATATGTCATGTGCTGGTTAAACGCTGTGGGACTGATTTGTCAGATCTGCTGTGTTACAGCCAGTGAGGCCTGCTAAAGCTACATGGGCCAAGGACTCCCACATGCATTCTGCACAACACTGTGCAATATAATCACATAACTGTACATCCCACAACTGTCACATAACTGATATCCCTGCCATGAAAGGTGGACTGTACATGTGCCTATATGTACATCTATGTGTACAGCAATGGATGTGTACATGTATGTGTAGATATATATATATATATATATATATACACATATAGATATATATATACACATATAGATATATATATATATATATATATACACATATAGATATATATATATATATATATATATATATATATATATGTATAGAGAGAGAGAGAGACATGGGGCCATATGTACTGCAATAGGTGTGTGGTGACCAAGGCATGGACTGTAGACAAGTGTTGATACTGCAGTGCCATTCCTCCTTTCCAAAACACTGTACCCATTAACTACCACATAGGTAGAGATCTACCTGACACCGAAGGTGTGATAAGGGAACATGGGACACAGGTGGACAGTAGCCACCTCTTTGATAAAGACAGTGCCACACTAGACCTGTAATCTGTCTGTGTGGTATGTGTCATGACAACAGGTGTGTCATCTAGGGAAATATAGGTAAGTGTTCCCCTCTACTCATCACAATGCCCTGTGTGGTATGTACCTCACATGACAACTACAGCAGGTGGTAAGGCCACAGACATACCTCACAAAGGGTAATACCCGCCACAAACAGATGCCCTATGCAGACTGACTCACAAAACCACATCTAGATGGTATTGCATACCGGCAACATAGAGGTGACCTCTGCCGGACATACAGAGGTATGTCACAACCATAGCTGGGTGACAACCACCACGGCAACATATCACAATCCCTCTGGGATACATGCTTTAAGGCCCTAAACCTCGTCAGCTCACTAAACAGCACATGCTGGAGGGATAGGTTCCTATCTCAGAGATATGCTATACACTGGAATAGACCACCTAGCAATAGCAAACAAGGCTCCTCATTAGCAGTTGTCAGAAATACCCCTGATGATTGTTTGGGAGATTGGTAATACACCCCAGGAACCCCCTCTGGGGTTCTGGTTGGCAGGGGCAAGTGAAATCAAAGTACATGTGTGTCAAAGGTCAGGGTAGCATATGGCTAGGCTGCTGTAGGCCCTAGGGCCAATAGCATATTACCTACCTATGACACTATGCACTCACACATGTACTCAATGCAATACCTGCTATTTGAGGTTGAATAAGTGTAACGCTGAATGTGTGCAAGGTCTGTAAAGGTGTGATAGGTTAGTGTGAAGTTGTATTTGACATGGTAGTGTCTATCCTAGCTGTGACGCCAGCAAAAGACGTGTATTGTACTGTTAGGCAGACATAGTAGTATGGCATAAGATGTGACGTAATTCCTTGTTGACGACTGTGGTGTCTCATTGTAGGCTAAAGCAATACATGTATGCTTAGTGAGTGGTACTGCTGGTGAATCCAACTCCCATATGAACTGTAGTACTACCTGAAGCTGTAGGCCTAAACAGCACAGTATGGTGTGTGTTCACATTGCTTGGAAACACTGTCTTGTGTGTTTCCTGTAGTCTGCACAGAGGACAAAATTCAGGCATAAGTGTTTGTAAGTAGTGACACACAGTACTGTATGGTACACAGGTAATGCTCATCTGTGTTGGCATACAGTGGTGCATTGTATGTTTGTCTGATGTGTGTGTAATTATGCCTGTACCATGGCTGCAATCATATGTGTGCTACAGGGTATACGTGTGTATCCAGCAACATATATACTCTCTTACAGCAGTATGCCACCTATAGTAACAACTGCACACATATGTTAGGCAGGGCTATGGCATCAATGACTAGGGTGGTTGACTGGTACTACTGTAACTGTACTTTACATTCACTGCAATGGATGACATCTCTGTTCGTGCATTGGCATGATATATACCCCTGTGTCGAGGTTGTGCATTGTGTTACAAACAGTGTGCTGGGTACTGTTTTATAGTGGTGTGATATATAGAGTGTGCCAGGCACTGTTAGTCAGTTGTGGCCCGAGAACCAATAACTGGTATTGAACGTGTGTAACCTCTGACAGACAAATGGATGGTATATATGTCAGTAAAGTGATATCTTTGGTTGAAGGTTTAAAGTGTGCCACAGGACACGCTCACACATATTGTTCATATCTTTTTCAGCCAGATGGCCCACCAACGCAACCTGTCATACACAGCAGCGGAGGAAGATGAGATTGTGCAAAGCCTGGTGCAGCAGTACACAATGCTGTTTTCCCGAAGCAGCCAGCACCAGCAGGAGTGGACTGCACTGTGACAGGATCTTGTTCATTGGGTAAATGACATAGGCATGCATAACCGGACATATGAGCAGGTACGCCATCACTGCAGTGATTTAATTAGACATGTCCGGCGGCATGTGTCTGATATCCAAAGACAACAGCTTGCCACAGGTGGTGGGGTGGACATTCATCCCCCCTCACCAGAGTGGAGGAGCTGCTTCTAAGCATGGTGGCTCCTGGACAACAGCAGCAACAACCTGTGACGTGTTGTCATGGAGGCCGGAGCCACACAGCATGTTCACATGGAGCGAGCAGGTAACATGCCCTATCTGTAGACTACAGTTAACTGTATTGTTAGATTATGTCTACGTGAGATGTGTACTGTGTGTTTAGCAGTTGTGCTGCCTAGTGTTGTGCAATACTGATATTTGGAATATTATCTCTACACCTGTGACTGTTGACTGTTGTTCTACTGTAGTTTAGCATACCCACTGTAGCAATGCCACAGTTGTGGCCACTGACGAACTCTCTCATATCCTCCTAGGTCCCTCTGGTGTGACAGCAGGGCAGACGATCCATACTGGTGAGTGTGGTATAACTGCAATGTTGGTAATGAAATGTGCATGTCATAGGTAAGGTGTAGGCCATGTACACGTAACACACCTATGCATAATGCATGCCGTGCATGTTTGCTGTAAGTCGTTGCACAGCTCAGTAATGTCAGTAGCTGCCTCAATGACATGCAATACACAGAGCATCAGACACAGTTGTGGCAACACCGTACTGCACATTGGATAGGCATAGTTGCTACAGCTGTACACAACATAACATGTTTATTATACGCAGTACACAAAAACATGCTACATATGGCATTACCACACACCCGCTGTAAAGTCACACTTCAGTATCCCACATGTCATCCACACACACATGATGTACCTCAGGGGTAGAGGCCTATCATGGGGCTGTGCAACACTCTTCAACACATAACACAGTCGTGTTAGGCAATGCTCCCTATTGGGCACCTCACATACCCATGTACAAAGTGGCTGTGTAATTGTGAACGTAGCCACGGCACTGCAGTTCAGGTACAGCATGCTAGGCGGTGGTCTGTCACATATTAGTAGCCGTGAGTGACCACAAGATGCATGATGACGATGGCACATGGTACTACACCCCATCCAGTTACAGTGACCACAGTACTACACATAGCAGTCATTGCTTTGCACCTCAATGTTGTGTGTGTGCAAATATATGCACCTATACACAATATGCATAGCATGTTGTGTGTGTGCTTACATATGCCAGTATACACAATATGCACAGCAGTCGCCATCTGTACAAAGAGTCACATATATGTCCTGGAATGCCATTGGGTGTATAGGTCACATGACACACACTGGGCATGTGTGGTGTTTAATGTTGCAGTCGTGTAGCATGCCATGTCATGGCTAGCACCGACATATCTGCAATATGTCCCACACTCACCATAACCACTGTACAAGTGCCATGTTGAGCATTGGGATTCCTTCACGTCTACATGCACCACTCATCCCGTGTGCCCACTATTATCTGCTATGGACACAGACACTGTAATCACACATGGCAATCTATGTGTCACACAGATAACACATGCAGCCATGGTATGTATACCTGTGAGTGATGGTGCACAGAACATTGCAGAGCTGATAATACATGCACAGCAATGTTGTGTCCATGTTCACATTGTGTTCCAGGGTGTAGCCAATCACTGAACAACTACACACATGCATCAAAGCCATGTATAATGTCATTAAATAGGGCCGTCTACACTTGCACTGCATGGTCTTGAGTAGCACATATTCTGCATGCTGACATGTGTGAGGTGACTGTTTGCCTTGTGATACTGTCACCCACCTTCACCCACTATTGAGTATATGTTGGATTGCTGGTGTGTGTGTGTGTGTGTGTGTGTGTATGTGCTGTAGTGAGGAGTGTATTTGTGTGCATGTGTTCATGTGTGCATGTGTTCATGTGTGCATGTGTTCATGTGTTCATGTGTGCATGTGTGCTAACATCATGTACAGATTGTAAAGTGTGTTTCCTGTCTTCCTCTCACAGGTGCTGAGTTTGGGGTGGCTGAAAGCAGCAGAGAACCTGAAGTCACTGCCACTAATAGTGGAGATGATGAGACATGTATTCTGGCACAGGAAGGTTTGACAGGGTCTGTCATTGGTCCATCAATTGACAGTACACAGCGTTCAACCCCATCTATGCGCACACATACTGCCGATACATCCCTCATCACCAATGGCCTAAGCCGAGAGACAGCATACAGCTGGCATTGACCAGGAGAGTGAGGTACCCATGGCACTTGCATCCCCTCACAGCAGCCATAGCCGGATTCCTGGAACAGTACCACATAGGCAGATGTCCAAGAGTTCTCGGGGGAGCACCACTGGTTGTATTGCCCCTGGCAGATGTGCCCCCAGAGGTATTACAACCTCCAGTATGTTCCAGGCTGTAATGCAGGCACAGGCATGTATGGAACGGTACACCAGACAGGGACTAAGGGCGCAGAGGGCCCATTACACCGCTATCAATGACAGCATCCATGACCTTGCCGGTGCCATCCGGAATTACACCGAGGTCATTGATAGACGTTGGGGGGAGACAGTAGATGCCCACCACAATGTGTCTTTCATGAGCCAGGACCGTGCGGGACGGGTGAGACATCTACATGGATGCTGGCAGTTGTCGCGGATGGCACACAGATCACAGCCGCTCCCATAGTGACAATACCAGCCCCAGCAATGCTGGGGCTGGCCTGTCTATTGACCGTCCTAGTAGACCACGTGCACGTGGCTCTGGCCAGTCCCAGCAGGGACATGGGTCCAGTCATCATACCTCTGCCTCTGATGATAGTACCCAGTCAGGGTTGGTACCTGATACTGCCCGTAGCACCCCTGCCAGGCACAGGTACCATGTCCATGCCCAGAAACAGTGATCTTTACAGCCTAGCAGGTACAGTTTGTGGCTGTCCCACAACCTCCCATATATGACAGCCACATGGTGGAGCTGTGTGCATGCAGACACACACACATTAACACAACTAGGGCTCACACATACACACACACATTACATCAACATTGGCCCATGCTGTGCTGTTGTCCCCCCCCCCACACACACACATGTCAACTGGATGGGTCACTGTCGGGCTCTGGCAAACCAACAACACACCCTGTGCATATGATGACATCTGTGCCACCTCCTGTCATCTGTAACATTGATGCAGGAACAGGCTAACATAGTTCTGATGCACAGGATGACATTATAGCAGTGTAGCAATATTAGCAAGTTGTCAACAGGAAAGTGTAATGATATCCTTGTAGTTATATCTGAGCAGGCATTATGCATCACAGCTCTGATTGTCAATGTAGCATTGTTTACACCAGTGTTAGGTCTGAGTATGTATTGTCCACCCATGTGCCACTTGGCTGAAGTGTACAGTGTTGCCAGCATGTGTTAGTGAGTGAACAGTACGTGTGTGGTGTGTGTGTTACAGATTAGCAGGTGTACATCTGTGAACATGGTGGGTGCACACTGTCTGCATGTACGTGCATAGTGGACACATGGGACATGTGACATACCCTGTTGTACACATTGTTAACATCTCATAGTATCTTTCGATGGCCAGTATGCATTCTACTACAGATATGTACTAACATGGGTACACATGTGTGTATGACATGGGTTGACACTATGCTGTGGGTGATACTGTTAATACCTGTCAATGATTTGCAGTCTGGTAGTATACACAACCTCAACAGCATGACTATAACCAATCATTGGATGATGTCCTGACAAATGACACACAGTGTCGGGAACTCAGTAACAGTTGGATCCTTCCGGTACTATACTATAACAGCAACCAGTGGTATTGACCGCCACCCATTCCTGGGACCACACCTGTTTGACATATAGCCCTCTTAGGTACATGCAAACACACTAGGGATATGTCCATCCACATCTGGAAATGCATGCATTGGCCTACAATGCATTCCCTGGATGGGATGCATATCCTACACAAGGGTATCATACAGACAGATACCTGTTGCCCAATACATGCTGTATAGCAGTAAGCCGACTATGGCATAGTCATCCACATTTACTATACATACTATCCTGGCAGTACCACATAGGTGGTAGCCCTCAACATGTATGTTGGGTACCAATGTGTACATACAGCCACGTGTTATGTCATCTGTCCCTTGGTATCCACATATCCATAGCAATTGTGGAGTCCCTCGGTGTGTCACATAAGACATTAGGGGCCTGAATGCATATCCACAGGGCTGTTGTACACCTATAATGACTGTCCATTATTGCCAGTCGTTGTTGTGTATGAACAGGTCTGACATATACCCCAGGCATGTACCCTCACTCAACAGTACTCTATAGTAACTGTCATGGGTGTGTGTGGCACAGATGACCTTGGACACAGATCATTACAGTGGCCGGGCTTGTCACATACATACATATGTGACCTACGATCTGAGAAGCAGCGGCACAATCTGTCAAAGGAAACAAATGTATTCATGTAGTATGCAGGCTTCACACCTATGTACTGATTGAGGTCACGTGTACACATATTTACTTGCCACACAGATACCTGATGTGTGCAATGCACATACTGTTTTAATCATGATATGTCATACCATAGTAAAAGCAAAACCCACACTGCATTGACCAACTGTGTCACATACACACACACTCAGCAATTGCAGGATTCAAACCCCTACCTAACTAAGTTATGATACTAGAAAGATACGCATTAACATGCCGCACTATATGCTTTGCTAGGTGTTTTTTCTTCTCCTGCTATATTTGTAGGATGCTGACATCATCAGACTTTCCAAAGAGGAATGTACCTCTTTTAGTGTGTTTTCCCAGTCTCCAAAAAAGGGCACTCCTCTCACAGGAAATCACCCCCCCCTAAACACACACTGTCAGCGTTTGCAGGATTCAAACCCCTACCAAATTATGTTACGATACTATAGAGATACGCATTAACACAGCACGCTATATGCTTTGCTCGGTGGTTTCTCTTCTCCTGCTATATTTGTAGGATGCTGACATCATCAGACTTTCCAAAGAGGAATGTACCTCTTTTAATGTGTTTCCCAGTCTCCAAAAAGGGCACTCCTCTAAAAGGAAATCATACACCCCCCCCCACACACACACTGTCAGCATTTGCAGGATTCAAACCCCTACCTAACTATGTTATGACACTAGAGAGATACACATTAACACACCGCACTATATGCTTTGCAGAGTGGTTTCTCTTCTCCTGCTATATTTGTAGGATGCTGACATCATCAGACTTTCCAAAGAGGAATGTACCTCTTTTAATGTGTTTTCCCAGTCTCCAAAAAGGGCACTCCTCTCACAGGAAATCACACACATACACACACTGTCAGCAGGATTCAAACCCCTATCTAACTATGTTATAATACTAGAGAGACACGCATTAACACGGCGCGCTATATGCTTTATTGGGTGGTTTCTATTCTCCTGCTATATTTGTAGGATGCTGACATAATCAGACTGGACATGGTAATGTGTGTACACTTTGTTTTAGGAAATCCCAGGAATGAGCCATGTGGGTCGGCAGGTGTCAACAGCTTGAACAGGACCCCATAATTCTTACCTTGTGTGATCTGTCTGTGGACACATTGACATTCCTTCATATGTCAACACATATTTATGCACGGATTGTTGGTTTTGTGGATACAACATGTGTCAGGGATGTTGATAAAGGGCTATTCAAAGTCTATGTGGGACATGTGTAGCTCTGTTCAGTGATGTATGTCCTGGGTGTCTACCTTGCAAACAGTCTAGCATGTTTGGGAACCATGATCTGCACATGAACATGCCACAGTTGGTAGGGTTGTGTGTTTGTCAGCTTCCAATAGCTCTGTTTATGACTTCAACCATGATGGACTCCATGGCCTTGCAGATCAGACTTCATAGGCTTACTGGACTATACTTCCCATAGTGTATTGTGCACCAACACTTGTGGGGAGTGCCATATGTTGCTGTAACACATTCAACGGTTCCAGATCCTGTGGAGAGGGTGAGACTCAACAGAGTGTTCAGGTGCAGGGTCTGTTTGTTCTGTAGTTCATACATGACGCATATTGGGAAACAATGTAATCCAATTGCTGCCATGCTTTTGGCTTTGGGGGGAGCTGTTCAGCCATTCTACATGTGATATCTCCTGGTATGATGACTGGGACTATCGTCAGTGGGAGGTGGGTATGTCTATATGGGCCTGTCTGACAGGCATTGTCAGTCAGGTACAGTTGGCCCTGACTCAGGACATATATGAGTGTACATTGCTATTTATGACATAGCTGAAGGAAGTGTCATGATTCAGTCTGGAATCCTTCTCAGCTACTCTTTACAAAACACCAACAAACCTGAGCACTAATCCCTGTTATACTCCTTTACACACTTAACACCCTACTGATCCTTTGCGATCAGGCTACGGAGTATGTCATCATAATATCCTGGCATGTCCAGGGGTCGGTTTCATGTGTACTCTCCAGTCCAGCTAGTGAATATTGTGGTTTTGTCACATCTGCATCATGTGCACAAACAACCCTCTCCTCCTACCAACAAACTCAAATATATGTGAAAGATGCAACAATATTGATATACAGGAGGCTGAGCTCTCTCGACCCATGACTGGCATAGTCTATCAGGTGGTGAAGGTAACCACACACACCACATATCAGTCTCACATAAACCTATAGCGACAGCAATCAAACCACATTATCACACATAAACATATTCGGAGGCTCTACATAAACTGCCTAAGGAGCAGAGACCTCCAAAGCAGGCACACAAACAACTGCTACCCCACTACAATACCCACATATCACATAGTTCACAATGTCAGTGTGCTACACAGTCACTGCCCTTCGGGCTAAACAACACACCTAATACACTTGTAATAGGTGACACTTATTGTCAGACACACTGACGTCCCACTCACCAGGCCAAACAAGGGAATAGTCACTTTGAGCTGTCTCTCGGGTGCCAGGATCCACAACATAACACATGCACTCAGGTCACTACAAAGCAAGTACAGGACTGGCTCCATCATTGTCCATGCTGGTGTGTACACCCTCAGATGTTCCTCCCTGGACCACATGACATGATACATAGAGAAACTCTCTGATCATGTAGCCCAGGCCAGTATGACCCTGACCTTGTCTAGCATCTTACACTCACCAAGTATGATGTCACAGTATACCAACAAACTGATCATGTTTAACAGTTGGCTAACATATTGGTGTCATTCACAGGGGATACAGTGTCTGTCAGCCTGGGGTGACATGCTCGACATGCCACGTAGCTTCCCTATGGATAGCTTGCACCTGTCACCCTTGGACTTTCGAATACTGGCTAAGGCACTTGCTACCACCATACTGCCTTTTTTAAGCGGGGCTCAAAAGACAAACCCACCTCCATAGACATTACAGAGTACATGACACTGAGGGTAATGCTGCTAAACACCAGATGTGTTACCCTCAAATTGCGACCACTCAGGAATCTCCTCAGTATGGACAACAGCGATATCTGTGCACTAACAGACACCTGGTTCAGGCTCCCAAATGCAAACCAGCGCTACCAGGTTATATTTCATACCATGCTTTCTGACCACAAAACTCAGAATGGCCAACACAAATAGGGGGAGTATCCATATACATCACAGATACACATACCTCCGGGTTGGTAGCACTGCACAAAGCATCACAGACCATACATATGCACCTAACATTGTGCAAATCTGCCTTTTGGTTTGTTGCCTGCTACAGACCACCCTCCTAAACTCAGGAACCACACTCGGCTTTCCTGGGAACACTGGACAATATGAAGGTCTCCCCAAACACCATTATATTGGGTGACTTCAAATACCCACACATTGACTGGGGATAGTGCTCAGGCTCCAACACCCTTGCCCAACAGTTGCTACTATTTGTAAACTCCTATGCTATGACACAACCGGTCACCACACCCACAAGAGGGGACAACATATTGAACATGATCATCACCAACATGGGGACTCTATGTTCCACACCTGAGATATACCCCTCATTGGTAAGGTCAGAACATACATTTATCTCACTGGACATCCATATCCCGTCCCCACACATCCTGGGTAATCTTGGTGAACTTCTCAAAAGCAAACGTCACACTTCTCCAAACCAAGGTGGTATCCTTCAGGGACCCTGGGACAGTGGTAAGTATGGCTCAGACTGCTGAATCCTTTACATACACATTCTATGGACACCTAGTGGACTGCATGGATCGTGCTATCCCAAATAACAACTGGACTCACTCCTCCAATGGCAGGGGACCTGTCTGGTAGACCCCGGCCATTAATAAGCAATACAACGAAAGGAGGATGTTACTACATGATAGAGCACAATCCCAGACAGGGAAGGCATCTGTGATCTGTACTAGCAGACAGCTACAATCACTCATGTATTTATGTCAGGCCCACTTCTAATGGACAATTGCACCAGACACGTAGAACACTTACAAGGCCTTCTTCAGTTAATTCAGGTACCTGGGTGGACACTCACTGATATGCTGTGAGTTACTGCATACTGACTAAACATACCCTGAACCCACAGACATTGCCAACATCCTGGCAAACAGGTTCAGTGCAGATGTCTCCCCCTCATCCTCTCTAAGGAGCTACTGTCCATCCCAACAGAGTGTAACCTCCCTGACATCACAAATAAACAGGTGAGTGCTGCTCTCCCCACAGCAGACAACACAGCATCAATGGGACCAGACGGTGTCCCGGCCTGCGTCTTACACGGGCTTCATGACAGACATAACCCTCACATTACGTCACTGTTCAATATCAGAGTTACTGCAGGATATGTACCCACGGAATGGCGTACAGCGATAGTGGTCCCACTCCACAGAGTTGCTGCCACAACGGACCACAGACAATATTGGCCTATAAGGCTAACTAGCCTGTTCTGCAAAGCTATGGAGTGTATTGTAATGGGACTCCTGCACATAGACATCGGGAACCTACAGACATTGGGTCCTACACATTTCAGCGTTGTTGTGGGCAGATCTTGCCTCTTGGACATGTTTGTATTCTTTAAACAGTTACCAGGTCCATCGGTGTAGGGACGGTTGTCCACACAGTCTGCCTGGACCTTGCACAACCCTTCGACACAATACCCCACTCGGCCATTATGCATAGGCTCACTGGCATCGATATCGACACATATCTCACACGATGGATTGCTACCTGGATCAGGGATAGCACCCACATGCTCAGTATTGCAGGTGCCATGTCTGACTACACACCAGTTACACATGGCATCACACAAGGCTCAGTTCTGGGACCTCTCTTGTTCAGTATATATTTGTGTGATGTACAGGCTAACACAGGAGGAATATGGCTGACCACGTTCGCAGATGACTGCAAACTGGGTGCCATAATCAACTCTCCAGCTGGCACATGCATACTCAAATGGGGTCTCACAGAGATAGGATGACTGGTGCCTGAGCCATGGCCTACAGCTAAATGCCATTAGTTGCATAGTCATCCCCTTTGGGAATAACAAAATGCCCACACATTACCACATAGGCAGTAATCCATTACATTCGGTAGTAGTTGTTAGGGGTTTGAGGACACTTGTTTGTACTCTCGCCTTTGATAATCACGTTGCCAAAGTGGTTAGACAGAACTTCTATATAGCCCACCTTATCCCATATGGTTTCACATGTTGATCAAGTGAGGTCATTGTGCCCCTATACTCATCACGACCATGCTTGGTTACAATGCCACATTTGGGATGTAGCTTACCTGACACCTGCAGCAACTGTAATGGCCACAAATGTTCCTCAACAAGCAGATGTAGGGACTCACACGGATGCCCTCCACAGTTCAGATACAGTAACTCCAGCTCTACTCAGTCGCTTACCACCTACTCGGATGTGTTGTGTGCCTGTAGTTTAAGGAAAAATCTGACCCATATTTAATGGACATGCTCCACTTCAGGATATCCGACTCCCTTGGAGCTACACACTCCAGGGACATATACCTCAGCACAGATGTTAATAGGACATGCTGGAGGGACAAATTCTTATCCCAGAGGCTCCACTCACTCTGGATTGTAATCCCGGTTTTGCATGGGCAGAGCCACCCACTGACCACCTACAGGAGATATCTTGACAAGTGGGTGGGTGATTGTATGTTTACCCATGGGATATCTTCTGGGTCCCTGCTAGACAGAGGCACAATACACTAAACGTAAATGGGCTAGCTTGTGTGACCTACTATTCACAGGCACAGTGTTCTACTTTGACAGTGTTGCGAAAGCCAAACACACTCTGGCTAGGCTTGTACATGCCCTAGGGCGGATAGGCTAGTATCAACCTCTGAACCTATGCTAATGTTCAGGATGCACAATGTTTATTGCTGATACTGTTTGCAGGTTTTATTGTCTTTGCTTTCCCACTTTCTATGAACAACTTAGGTATCTGCAGAACATATTTGATTATGACAGGGTTCCACTATATTATATATGTATCTGTTGTCATATAACTGTGTGCACAGGGCAGATTGCTGGATAGTGAGAGGTCCCTGGGTTAACACATGCAACTGCCTGATATGTGTGACCCACTGCTGTACTCTGACATGGCCTAAGTGTGTGAGCATGCCCAGTTCAGACTGTCAGTGTTCTGTTGCCTGACATTTGTCTCATTTATTCAAGTGTGTGAGCATGCCCAGTGTGACCTTTCAGTATGTTGCTCTCTGAGGTCCACTACATTTGTTGATGTATGTGTACATGGCCAATATTAACATTTCTACTGTGTGTGTTGAAAGTCAGGTTCTAGTCTTACTGCGGGACTCATCTTTGTTTCATAACTCGACGGGGATTATGCTGTACCTGCAGGGTTTCCATGGAATACTTTGCATAGACTTATCAACATTTCTTCATACAGGCTGACCACTGCAATACTGTCATGGGTTAGTGGTTCAGTACTATGACAATAGTGCACAGTATCCTGGGTACGAGGCCCATCACTGCTTTATATTTTCATACTGAGCAGACCAAACTGCTAAAGGGCCAGTAGAGCAAATATGAGCATGTTGGATTTTGTTCAGCTATGCCCTACTTAGGTTCATAGGTTCATACTAGGATATCTGCCCTAAGGCATTTACAAGCCTAGCCAGAGTGTGTTTGGCTTTTGCCACCCTCTGAACTTATTTTACTGTGCCCTTTTTAAGGTTAGTTTACTGTGCCTCTGTCTAGTAGTGACATTGAAGTAATCCCTGTGGTAAACCTACGATCTCCCATCCACTTGTCATGATTCCTCTTGAAGAGAGTCAATGAGGGGCTCTGCCTAACATGGACTGGGATTCTATTCCAGAGTGAAGGGAGCCTCTGGGTTATGAATCTGTCCCTCCAGCATGTCCAATTTATTTCTGTGCTCAGGTTCAAATCCCTCGAGCGCATAGCTCTAAGGGATTTGGATTTTCTGAGGTGGAGCATGCTCATTAATTCCGGGTTGGACATTGCTTTATACGTCAGGCATAGATTGCCTCTAAGTAGGCGGTATGCAACTGAGTAGAGCTGGAGTTTCTTTAACCGAGCAGCATATGGCATCTGTTTGAGTCCCATGATCCTCTTTGTGAGGTACTTTTGGGGTCTTTCTAGTTGCTGCAGGTGTCGGGTAAGGTTCATCCCAAATGGGGCATTGTATTCAATCATGGGCCTGATGAGGGATGAATAAAGGGGCACAATGATCTCCCTCGATGTAGATGTGAATCCTTTCATGATAAGGTGGGCTATATAGAAGGTCTTTCTAACCACTTTGGCAATGTGGTTGTCAAAGGGGAAATTACTGTCAACTTGGGTCCCCAGGTCCCTAATTACTTCTTCCATACTTAATGGATCCCTGCCTATGTGGTAATTTGTGGGCACTTTGTTTTTGCCAAAGGGTATGACTATACACTTTTTAGCATTTAGCTTTAGGCCATGTCTCTGGCACCAGTTATCTGTCTCTATGAGACCCTTTTGGAGGATGCTTGTGTCAGCTGGAGAGTCAATTATGGCGCCCAGTTTTGCAGTCATCTGCAAACCTGGTCAGCCACAGTCCTCCCGTGTTAGCCTGAACCTCCGAAAAATATATGCTGAACAAGAGAGGTCCCAGGACTGAGCCTTGTGGGACGCCACTTGTAACTGGTTTAGAGTCTGACATGGCTCCAGCAATTCTGACTATGTGGGTTCTGTCCTTGAGCCAGTTTGCAACCCATCTTATGACATAGGGGTTTATATTTAAGCTGGAGAGCTTATCTATGATGCTTGAGTGGGGTATTGTGTCGAAGGCTTTTGCGAGGTCCAGGTAGGCTGTGTGGACTACCTTCCCCTCATCAATGGCCTTGGTGACTGTTTCAAAGAAATCAACCAGGTTTAATAGGCAGGATCTGCCCTTAACAAAGCCGAATTGGGTAGGATCCAGTGTCTGTAGGTCCCCAATGTCTTTGTTTATGAGTTCCATGATGATCCTCTCCATAGCTTTGCAGACCAGGCTAGTCAGGCTTATGGGGCGATAGTTTCCAGGGTCCATAGAGGCACCACCTTTGTGGAGTGGGACCACTGTTGCTGTACGCCATTCTTCGGGTACATATCCTGTAGTAAGGCTGAGAGTGAACAGCAGCTTTATGTGGGGGTTTAGATCTTCTTGGAGTTCATGTGGGACACAGCCCAGGATACCATCTGGCCCCACCGACGCTGTGTTTTTTGCTTTGGAGTGGGCGGCTCTCACCTGAGCATCTGAGATGTCAGGGAGGCAGCACTCTGCTGGGATAGATATTTACTCTTTAGGGGGGGAAGGGGGGGAGAAGTTTGCACTGAACCTGTCTGCCAGGATGTTGGCAATATCTGTGGGTCCAGTGTATTTTTTGTCATTTTGGACCAACTCTGAGCATATCTGGGAGTTGCCACCCAGGTTCCTAACATAACTAAAAAAGGCCTTGTGATTATCTTTAGTGTCCTGTGCAATTTTTCTCTCAAAGCTGGCCTTGGATGATTTTATGAGGGATTGTAGTTTTTTGCTAGTACTGATCAGAGATGCATTCCCTTTTAGGGATTTTGCTCTATCATGTAGCAGCATCCTCTTTCTGTTGTACAGCTTATTTATGGCTGGGGTCCACCAGGCAGGACACCTGCCTTTGGATGATTGGGTCTTGGTTTTGTTTGGGATAGCATGATCCATGCATTCCTGAAGGTGTCCATAGAATGCGTTTATAAAGGATTCTGCAGTTTGAGCCATAGTTTCCACTGGCCCGGGGGCCATGAAGGATTCCACCTCGGTTTTGAGAAGTGTGACGTTAGCTTTTGAGAAGTTTTTCACTGTGGTTTTCTGGGCTGTGGGTGGGATCGGGATGTGGATATCCAGTGAGATTAATTTATGGTCTGATCTTACCAATGAGGGGAGTACCTCTGGTATGGAGCATAGAGTCCCCATGTTGGTGATGACCAGGTCCAGTATGTTATCCCCTCTTGTGGGGGTGGTGACTAGTTGTTCCATAGCATTTGAGTTTATAAATTCTAGGAACCTTTGGGCTAGGGTGTTGGGGCTTGAGTAATGCTCCCAGTCAATGTTTGGGTAGTTGAAGTCACCCAATATAATGGTGTTTGGAGAGACCTTCATATACTTAGACCCAGCTTGTCCAACATTTCTCAATATTAACCAACATTGCTGGACATTGGCCAATATTACTCAACATTGACCACAGTTGTGCTAGTTGGTGTGTGCGATTTTCTTTACATATACTACATGGTGGTAAATGCTGTTTAGCACTGCTTTATATTGCTTAACACATGGCAATCATGCCTCAGGTGGTGCTGCAGGGCTGGCTATGTCGGATGCACATACTACACTCCCTATACATGTTTGGAAGCAGGTAGTGTCAACTTAGGCATCCCTTTTACTATATGTGTGAGTCAGAGAGAGGTATCGTTTCCAGAGTTCCTACTGAGCCAGTGTATGTGCTATGCGTTGCCTCTTTGCCAAGGCCAAAGCATACTGGG